>NC_053028.1:43076469-43086534 GCF_003073215.2 Triticum urartu | reverse complement strand
AAAGCTGCCACCAGAACAAGGAAGAATAAAACTTCAGAGTCTGAGGATGAAGACTATGTGGCAGTTGAGGATGAGGCCACTTCCAAGAAGAAAGTGGTTAAGAAGGAATATAGCACTGCTGCCGCCACCAAGCCAGGCATGAAGCAAAAGGTTCCTGCAAAGAGAATTCCAATGTCTAAGGCCAGAGCATCTACTCATGTCCCTTTGGGATCTGAACCCAAAGAGGCTGCTGCAGAAGGGAAGAAAAGGATGGAAAGGGTCAAGAAGACCATGGCCAGAGTGATTGGAAAGGCTTCCATGATGGAAGAATAAGAAGAAGAGGTTGCTGCACCAGCACCCAAGGCACAGAATCTTATGGGTGATGCTAACAGGACAGGGGCTGCTTCATCAAAGCCCAAAGAAGCACCCAAAGCAGCCTCCAAGCCCAAGAGTGCACCTAAGAGGAATACCAGGAGTATACCAGCTGCTGAGAAGAACAAGGCCCCAGTTCTTGAAGTTGCTGCTGATGAAGATGATGAAGGAAAAGTCCTGAGCAAGCTCAAACCCAAGATTCTAGACCACAATGATGCTCATCCTGTGGCTGAGAATATGAAGATCAGGAGAGACTCAGGACTGAGGAAATGGAGAGAGACAGACCCATATGCTACAAGAAGAAGAACTGCTGTTGATTACAGGTTCCACACAAAGGAACATCAAGATTTCTATGAGACAGTGCTGCTGGACAAGAAGCCTATAGTGTGTGAAATGAGGTGGGTCAACTAGAAGTATATCAAGGAAAATGAGGAACACTATCCTGGTGTGTTTGACAGCTTCAGTGCTTGTGGAGTTGCAGACTTTGTTGGGCAGAAGCTCACAAAGTGGAATGAGGAGCTCATAATGCAATTCTACTCCACAGCACACTTCTATCCAGATGGCTGGATAGTATGGATGTCTAAGGGTACAAGGTACCACTCAACTATTGAGGAATGGGCAAATCTGATCAATGCTCCTAAGGAAGAAGAAGATGTCTTGGATGTCTATGCCAAGAAGAAGATGGTTCACAACTCTATGGCAAACCTGTACAAGGAGATTCCTGAAGATGATCTTGAGACTCACCAGTTTGGGTCAGTAAAACACTTGCTGTCAGGGCTGCCAACAATCAATAGGATTCTTAGGCTAACTCTCTTGCCCAAGTCTGGTGATCACAGAATGATCAGAGGCCATGCAATTAACTTGCTACATATATTTGATGTGCCACAGAAGTTCAAGGTCATGAGCCTTATAGTTGAGACTATCAAGAGGACTGCAGTAGACCAGAAAAGAAGTTGTGGATATGCCCCACAAATCCAGGAGTTGATAAACTCAAAGATGGGCACAGGCACATTCCTGTTGGATAAGGAACACTTGCCTATCTACCCAGACTTCGAGGACAATCAAGTTGTGATGAATGATAATGTCACACCCTAGCTAGTTCAAGCATTAGAATGTGCATCATGTTTAAATTCCTTTTAAATTTCTAATTGGGGAAGGCAGAAACCCCAACACCCCCTGGAAACAACTAGGGTTTACTAAAATTATTTTCAATGAACCTGAAATGCCCTTCCAAAAAGTTCACCCTCTTTGTCTTGCGTTAGAACCTCTGGAAAAATTGGTGCACAATTTTCTAGGTCAACAGAAGGTCATTGAATTAAATCATAAGTATTTGAATTTGGGCATTTAAATGCTATAAAATAATTTAAATGCTCAAATAATTCTGGAAATAAATGTTTGCTATTGGAAATAATCTAAACAGAGCCCACAATTATTTTCAGGATTTTTGGAAACATTTTAGTATTTTAATTAAAGCCCAACAGTTGGAGTTAAATAGAAAAACAGAAGCAAGTCAAAAAAAAGAGAGGGAGAAACCCACCTGGGCCTTACCTGTGCTGGCCAGCCCACCTGGCTCAGCCCAGCCTACTAGCTCTGCCAGTCATCCTCCTCCTCCCGCCAGAAGGACGCGGAGCGCGTGGCCGGCGCCCGCGGCCACACGCCGGCCACCTCCTGCTTCTGCCGACGCTGGGAGACGTCCAGGGAATGCCACGCGACCCCCACATCCCCCTCTCATGCTCTCTCACTCTCCCCCTCGTCTCCCTCACTCTCTCCCGCGATGGCCGAGCGCGAACCTCACCGCCGATCGCCGTAGTTGCCACCACAGCCACTCCCTCGCCCCTCTGACGAGCCCAATAGCTCCGCCTCGTTGCCCTGGACCTCTCCGCCGACCCACGCGACCCCAAACGCCGCCGAACGCCGTCTACGCCCTTGTATTCAACCTCGGGCACCCGAGCCGTCTCCGGTCGATTCGCCACCGCCAGGACCTCCCCGAGCTCGCTGACCCCCTCTCCGACTCCGCTGTGAGCTCCTCTTCCTTTCCCCCTAGCTCCCGTGCTCGTTTGGCCTCTGTAGCCGCCGTTTCCACCGCACCCGAGAGCTCCCCGCCGCCGGCCATGGCGCCGTCGTGGCCAGAGCCACAGTGGCTCGAAGCCAAGCTCTCCATTGTGCTCAGTGCATCACCAGGAGCCCGTAGACACCAGCAGCTCTTCCTCCCGTGCACAATAGCGTCGAAACTAACTCCGTCCGAACTCCGGCCGCCGCCACGAGCTCGATTCCTGCGAGCTCGCTCCACCCCAGCTCCTCCCACTTGCCCCACTAGATGCGCACGAGCCCCAGCTACGCGTAGCACGTCTCCGCCGTCAATTTGGTCACCGGAGGACCAAATCCGAAGCTCTCTGCTGTCTCGGCCTCGCCGGCGGCTCAACGCCGGCGAGTTTGACCCAGTTTGACCCCTAGGTGGGCCCAGGTAGACCCCCCCTGAGTCTATGACAGGTGGGGCCAGTCTGCTAACTAATCTAGGATTAGTTTTAACTAATTTAATTAAATCAGTCACTGACATGTGGGCCCAGGCCCCACTGACAGCTAATTAGTGTTAATCTAATCCTGTTAATTAGCTGAGAGGCTGACAGAAGGGGCCCACCAGTCAGGTTTGACCTGGGCTGGCGCCTTTGACCTGCTGAGGTCAGCATGACGCAATGCTGACGCAGTAATGCATTTTCTGGATTTATTTTTATTCAGGAAATTCCAGAAAATGTTTAAAACTTCTAAAAATCATAGAAATTCAACCGTAACTCCAAATGAAATAATTTATATATGAAAAATTATCAGAAAAATTCAATCCATCCATCTGTAATGGTTTCATGCATGACAAAACAAGTTTACCTTTCTGTTTAAGCAGAATAAGGAAATGCACTATTAAGGCCATGTTTAATGAGCTAATATTTGAATCTATGATTCAAATGAGTTCATTCCTTCCTGTTACAGCTTGCATTAGGCCAAGACACATTCATATTGCCATGTCATAGCATGCATCATATTGTTGCATATCGTCATGTGTTGATTGTGTTCCGATGTGTTCTTCGTGGTAGGTTCTGCCTCCGAGGATATTCACGAGTATCCAACTGAAGGGCAGTATTCCACTACCACTCCATCAGGGAAGCAACCCATTGATCATTCCGATAAAACCCTTGTTCTCGCCTCTGCTCTTGTTTACTGCATTAAGACATCGTGATTCAAACTGCTGTGTGCTACGGTAGTTGAACCCTTATCCTCTGCATGACCTGTCATTGCCACAGTAACTAGATGAAACCCACTAGCATGTGTAGGAGTTGATTGAGCCATGTATGTGATTCCTACCTTGCTATGCCTGCTATGCTTAGAGTTGTGTCAGGTCTGGTTCATCTGGGTGATGGGCTAGAGTGATATGATTATGTCGGTAATATGAGGAATGTGTTGAACATGTTTTGGCAAAGGTATCGATGAGAGGCCATGTAGGAGTACATGGTGCGTTGTTTCATTGAGACCGTCCCTAAGAACTGAGATCTGTATGTGTGATTTAAGATTCAGCTACTACCATGCATTGGGATCCTTAATTGACCCTCTCGGCTTCTTAAATACCTTAGTATTCTGTCCAGGAGTTGCAAATAGTTTCTGCTGTTGTAGGTTATGTGTTGGCAGCCATGCGTAGCGCTGACCCTAGGGGTGGGCTATGTTGCGGTAGATACACCGTGGCACGGTGTACCGAGTCACCCGTTTGGTGTCTCGGGAACCCTGTTCACATCGTTCGGGGCCGTATGTGGAAACCTCGGCCGGACTTCCTGCGGATGGAACCTGGATAGGCGATAAACCTGGACTAGAGACTTAGGTGTTTAGGTAGGTCGTGGCCGACACCCTCGCTGGGCTTCCGCTTGATGGTTGCCGAGTACATGTCGTGTAAACGGCGGTAAGTGGTGAAAGTGTGTATGACGAAGTACACCCCTGCAGGGTATAAAACTATTCGAATAGCCGCGTCCGCGGTAAAGGACTACTTGGTTGCCTATACAGTTCATAGACAAGTTAATGGATACTACTAAAAGACTCAAGATAAGTGTGAGTACCGAGGATGGCCCTCTCGTAGGATGACGAGGGAGGATCCCCGGTGGAGTATTTTGTTGGTGAGTAGTGGACTCGTGTGCGAAAACTATTTTACTAGTGAAGTTCCGTAGGATAGCTTAGCCAAGAGTCAAAGCTGGCTTGCTGCAATAGCCCCACCACCTTCTTGAGAATGAGCATGTATAGTAGGTTCTGATGTAAGTCTTGCTGAGTACCTTTGTACTCATGTTTGCTTAATTACTGTTTTCAGACGACAACACCGCCCCCTCCGATGGGTTCTACGTAGACCTTGACGTCGACGAGTGACTAGCCACCCAGGTGGTGATCCTGGCCATGGAGGGCCCTATGTAGATAGATAGGCTTCGAGAAGCCTTCTTTCTTTCTAGTGTCTGTACTCAGACCGGTTGCTTCTGCATGTGCTTGTATGAGTGTATGACTTGAGTGTCGGGTCATGTGACCCCTATCTGTATGAACATGTTATGTATGGCTCTCTGGAGCCTTTAAATGAAGTACTTGAGTTGTAGAGTTTTGTTGTGATGCCATGTTGTATGTACTCATATCGGGCATATTGTGTGTATGATTGAAATGCTTGGTATGAGTGGGATCCGACAATCTAGTGGTTTATCCTTGGCAGCCTTTCTTATGGGGAAATGTAGTCTAGTGTTCCTCGAGCCATAGTAGTCCGCTACAGCCCGGTTCACCGGAGTCCTGCTAGCCCAGCACTACTGCTCAGGACACTTGACTGGCCGGCATGTGATTCACTTCGTTCCTATGTCTGTCCCTTCAGGGAAATGTCACGCGGTGATTTTTGGAGTCCTACCTAGCCTGCTACAGCCCGGGTTCCCCGGAGTCCTGTTAGCCCAGTGCTACAGCCCGGAATCACTCGCTGATGACCGACATGCTCGATGTGATTCATGTAATGCCTGTCTCCATAGGTCTGTGCCGCTTTGGGTTCACGACTAGCCATGTCGGCCCGGGTTCTCTGTCATATGGATGCTAGCGACACTATCATATACGTGAGCCAAAAGGCGCAAACGGTCCCGGGCCATGGTAAGGCAACACCCGTGGGATACCGTGCGTGAGGCCGCAAAGTGATATGAGGTGTTACCGGGTAGATCGATGTGGCTTGGAATCGGGGTCCTGACAGAGAATGAACCATCATTAGTACAAGCTCAAGAGAAGAAGGAGAAAGCAAAGAAAGAGAAGGCTGCCAAGATGCCAACTCAAGAGGAGGCATCTGAGTACTTTTTGAAAAGCAAGCAGGACCAGCTTGGTTATTTGATAGCATCAACTCTGAGGATTGAGAAGGGGTTGGCCACCCTGACTCAAAACCAGGAGAGCTTGGAAAGAATCATGGAGCAAAAATTCTATGATTTAGATGTCAAAGTAACTGAGATTCAGTCAGTTGTGGAGCAGCTACAAGATGATATGCAGGAGAGGAAGGGCAGAACAACCACTGATGCATTTGCCAGAGTGCCTCGAGCTCAGAGATCAACTGCAGTGCCAGTAACAGACACTAGAGCCACTTCATCTGCACCAGCTACAGCTTCAGTGACACCAGCTCCAGCACCTACCCCAACAGCTCCATCTACTTCGACTAAAGCCTTCGTTCTTGGAGTTCTCCAGACACCACCACCTGAAGACCAAGCCTGAGAGATGTTTTAGTGCTATGCATTTTCTATGAACTTTTAGGTAACTTGTTGCGAAAGGGGGAGAAAAATGTATAGATCATAGGCTTCGAGAGAGAGAGAGTTTGCTTTTGTTCTCTCTTGTCTTCTTGGTTGAACTTTGTTTGTCTTTTGATTGCTTGAGATACTATGCTATTATCTGTGAGACATTGATGATCATGTGGTTGATCATATGCTACACTTATGCTTGTTAGATGATATTATCTTACTTATCATTATATGATCATTCACTTTGCTTGGTGATGAGTGCATGTATTCAATCTTTATTATTTTGAGCGCTCCACCAAGATGTATGTGACATGGAAGACTAACCCATGATCCTAACTCATTGTGCATTTGCAGTCCAAAGCAAATATTAAGATATGCACAAATTTAGGGGGAGCTCTCGCTTTTCACATACTTCTCAAAGCGACAATATCTTTCACTCTTATTATCATTTGTCGAAGCTTTGATCTATATGTTGTCAACAATTACCAAAAAGGGAGAGATTGGAAGTGCAACTATCCCTGGGTGGTTTTGGTAATTCCTAACAACATATAGCTCATTGAGCTAACATTATTCCAAGATTAATATTTCAGGAAAAGCACAATGAATGGCATGGCATGGATGAGGAAAGTGGATCCCTCAAAATTCTAAGGACAAAAAGTTTGGCTCAAGCTTGAAGCTCAAGACTCTACATTTTATATTTTAGTGATCCAAGATCACATTGAGTCTATAGGAAAAGCCAATACTATCAAGGAGGGACGAGGTGTTGCTTAATGGCTTTCTTGCTCAAAATGCTTAGTGATATGCTCCAAAATCCTCAACTACCTTCCCACATCCACATATGACCTAAACCAAAAGTCAAACTCGGCCCCACCGATTCTTTCTATCCGGCGCCACCGAGTTTCAAATGTCACAGCCACTGCCACAAACCCTAGGCAAATCGGTCTCACCGAGATGGGATTGTAATCTCTCTGTTTCCCTTCATAACGTTTCGATCTTACCGAGATGAGCGATCGGTCCCACCGAGACTGCAATGTAAACTCTCTGTTTCCCTTTTGTAACACTTCGGTCTCACAGAGATGAGCGGTTCGGTCCCACCGAGTTTACCTGACCAACTCTCTGGTTAGCTTATTACCAAAATCGGTCCAACCGAGTTTGTGTAATCGGTCACACCGAGATTACGTTATGCCCTAACCCTAACCATGTCGGTCCTACCGAGTTGCATCTCAGTCCCGCCGAAAATCCTAACGGTCACTAGGTTTGCTGAATCGGTCCGACCGAGTTTAACTATCCGATCCCACCGAGTTTGGCAAATTGTGTGTAACGGTTAGATTTTGTGTGGAGGCTATATATACCCCTCCACCCACTCTTCATTCGTGGGTAGAGCCATCAGAACATACCTACACTTCCAATACACATTTTCTGAGAGAGAACCACCTACACTTGTGTTGAGGTCAAGATATTCCATTCCAACCATATGAATATTGATCTCTAGCCTTCCCCAAGTTGCTTCCCACTCAAATATTCTTTCCACCAAATCCAAATCCTGTGAGAGAGAGTTGAGTGTTGGGGAGACTATCATTTGAAGCACAAGAGCAAGGAGTTCATCATCAACACACCATTTGTTACTTCTTGGAGAGTGGTGTCTCCTAGATTGGCTAGGTGTCACTTGGGAGCCTCCGTCAAGATTGTCGAGTTGAACCAAGGAGTTTGTAAGGGTAAGGAGATCGCCTACTTCGTGAAGATCTACCGCTAGTGAGGCAAGTCCTTCATGGGCGACGGCCGTGATGGAATAGACAAGGTTGCTTCTTCGTGGACCCTTCGTGGGTGGAGCCCTCCGTGGACTCGCGCAACCGTTACCCTCTGTGGGTTGAAGTCTCCATCAACGTGGATGTACGATAGCACCACCTATCAGAACCACGACAAAAACATCCGTGTCTCCAATTGCGTTTGAATCCTCCAAACCCTTCTCTTTACATTCTTGCAAGTTGCATGCTTTACTTTCCGCTGCTCATATACTCTTTTGCATGCTTGCTTGAATTGTGTGGAGATTTCTTGACTTGTGCTAGGATAGCTAAAATCTGCCAAGAACTAGAATTGGGAAAAGGCTAGATTTTTATTTGGTCAAGTAGTCTAATCACCCCCTCTAGACATACTTTCGATCCTACAAGTGTTATCAGAGCTTTGGTCTCCATTTGCTTTGATTTCCATAGCTTTTGGCGGTTATAGCCTTGGTTTCACAACCTTGGAGAGTATGGCGTCTAGCGAGGGAAATTATCACCGTAGAGGTCCTTACTTTGATGGCACAAATTTTTCTAGTTGGAAGCATAAGATGAAAATGCATATTCTTGGACATAACCCCGCCGTTTGGGCTATTGTGTGTATTGGCTTGCAAGGTGAATTCTTTGACGGGAAAGAACCGAACCGTGAAGCCACCGCGGAAGAGTTGAAAATGCTGCAATACAACGCGCAAGCTTGTGATATCCTCTTCAATGGATTGTGCCCCGAAGAATTCTACAAAATCAGCCGTCTTGAGAATGCAAAGGAAATTTAGGATACTTTGATTGATATGCATGAAGGTACCGACTCCGTCAAGGAATCCAAATTGGATGTGCTTCAAAGTCAACTTGACAAGTTCAAAATGAAGGATGGTGAAGGTGTTGCTGAAATGTACTCTAGGCTTGCTCTTATCACAAATGAGATTGCCGGCTTAGGGAGTGAAGAGATGACCGATAGATTCATCATCAAGAAGATCCTAAGAGCCTTGGATGGAAAATATGATACCGTGTGCACATTGATCCAAATGATGCCCAATTACAAAGATCTCAAGCCAACGGAAGTCATCGGAAGAATTGTTGCTCATGATATGTCACTCAAGGATAAAGAGGAACTTCGCAACAAATCAACTGGTGCTTACAAAGCCTCATGTGAAGCCCCCACATCATCGAGTGAGAAACAAACCTTCAATGAATAATTGAACTTAATGGTGAAGAACTTCAACAAGTTCTACAAGAGTAGAAGCAAAGAGAGAAGCTCCAAGTCAAGGTCCTACAATGACAAAAGATCTTCTAGTCGAGAGCGAAACTGCTACAATTGTGGAAGGCCCGGACACTATTCCAATGAGTGTATGACCCCCTACAAGAGAAGAGAAGATTCTCCCAAGAGAAGAAGTAGAAGAGAAGAATCACCATCTAGAGAAAGAAGGAGTAGAGATGATCGTTATGAACGAAGACCCTCACGGAGAAGCAAGGATTCAGAAAGAAAGGACAAGTCATCAAGGAGCTACACAAAACGAAGACATCAAGCTCATGTTGGTGAATGGGTATCCGGCTCCAACTTCGACAACCACTCCGAGAGAAGCTATCACTCCGACTCCGAATATACTCAAGATGAAGGTGTTGCCGGTCTAGCACTTATGAGAACCAACTCCTACGACATATTTGACTCACCAAATGAAGGAGTTGGAACATGCTTCATGGCTAAAGGCCCAAAGGTATCACACCCCGAGTATGTTGATTTCAATAGTGATGAAGATGACTTGTTAGGTGATGATGATTTACTTGTTGACAACTCTAGTGATGAATACTATGATGAAACGTCAATTAATCATGCTAATCAAGATAAAACGAATGACAATGATAAGGAGAAGATTGAGTCTCTAACTAAAGAACTAAACACTCTTAAGTTAGCTCATGAAACTATCTTAGGAGATCATCGAGAACTTTTAAGGACTCACGAGAAATTACGCTTTGAAAAGCTCAACCTTGAGCAAGAGCATGAGTTCTTAAAAGAAATCAATGATGATCTTCGCAAGAAAAGTTCTTCTTACATTGCCAAGCGTTTACTCTTATTCACTTACATGCCTCAAGTCAAGTCTAGTAACAAGAACAAGAAAGATTCTTCCTCTAGTAGTAACAATAATCATGCTAAATCCAATATTGTTGCTTCTAGT
>NC_053028.1:43064283-43075469 GCF_003073215.2 Triticum urartu | reverse complement strand
CAGGAGAGGAAGGGCAAGACAACCACTGATGCATTTGCCAGAGTGCCTAGAGCTCAGAGATCTGCTGCAGTGCCAGTTCCAGAAACCAGAGCCACTTCATCTGCACCAGCTACAGCTTCAGTGCCACCAGCTCCAGCACCTACTCCATCGGCTCCATCTACTTCGACTGAAGCCTTCGTTCTTGGAGTTATCCGGACACCACCACCTGAAGACCAAGCCTGAGAGACGATTTAGGGCTATGCATTTTCTAGGAACTTTTTGGTAACTTGTTGCCAAAGGGGGAGAAAAATGTATAGATCATAGGCTTCGAGAGAGAGTGTTGCTTTTTATTCTCTCTTGATTTGGTGGTTGAACTTTATTTGCTTTGCTTGTTTGAGATAATTTTTGCCTGCGTGATACTTGGATGATCATGTGTTTGATCATATGCTACTTTAATACTTGTTGGATGACATTATCTTTTTATCCCTATACGATCATTCACTTTGCTTGGTGATGAGTGCATGTATTTAATTATTATCATTTTGAGCGCTCCACCAAGATGTATGTGACATGGAAGAGTAACCCATGAGCCTAACTCTTTGTGCATTTGCAGTCCAAAGCAAATCATAAACTATGCACAAATTTAGGGGGAGCTCTTGCTTTTCACATACTTCTCAAAGAGACAATGCTTTTCACTCTTATTATCATTTGTCGAAGCTTTGATCTATATGTTGTCATCAATTACCAAAAAGGGGGAGATTGAAAGTGCAACTATCCCTAGGTGGTTTTGGTAATTCCTAACAACATATAGCTCATTGAGCTAATGCTATTCCAAGATTAATATTTCAGGAAAAGCTCAATGAATGGCATGGCATGGATGAGGAAAGTGGACCCCTCAAAATACTAAGGACAAAAAGATTGGCTCAAGCTCAAAGCTCGAGACTCTACATTTTATATTTTAGTGATCCAAGATCACATTGAGTCTATAGGAAAAGTCAATACTATCAAGGAGGGATGAGCTGTTGTTTAATGAGGTTCTTGCTTCATAGTGCTTAGTGATATGCTCCAAAACCCTCAATTACCTTCCCACATCCACATATGACCTAAACCAAAAGTTAAACTCGGCCCCATTGATACTTTCTGTCCGGCGCCACCGAGTTCCAAATGTCATAGCCACTGCCACAAACCCTAGGAAAATCGGTCTCACCGATAGGGACTTCGGTCACACCGAGATGGGGTTGTAATCTCTCTATTTCCCTTCGTAACGTTTCTGTCACAGCCCTAGAAATCTTTTGTAATTAGTGGCATTGCATCCATGCATCATTTTCATTTTCAATTAGTCTTGAAATGGGGATGCTTAAACCCTAGCACCAAATGAATCCAACTAGGGTCAAAATAAAACTTTTCCATTGCACTCAAAATGCCCTCTAAAAATGTTCAACATTTTTGGATTGAGGTGGAAGCATCTACCAAAAAATGGTTTACATTTTTGCAGGACATCTTTGGGCTTTGAATTAATTCAAACATATTTGATTTGGAGCTATTTAAATGCTATATATATATATATATTTCAAGTGCTCCAAAAATGCTGGAAGTTTTTTATGGGTCATCAGAATAACTCAGACAGCACCCCTAATTATTTCCAGGATTTTATTAAATGGTTTAGTATTTTACTTAACCAAAACAGAATAAAAAAATAGAAAAGCAGAATCAACAGAGAGAGAGAGAGAGAACAGCACCTGGGCCTCTTACCTGGCACCCACCAAAGCCCACCTGGCTGGCCCAGCTGGCCAACCCAGCCCACTAGCCTTCCCCCCCTGCCGTCTTCCTCGCGACAGAAGGACGCCAGGCGTGTGCCCCGTGCGCGCGGCCACGCGCTCCGGCCACCTCCTGCTTGCCGCACCCCCTCGACGCCTGGACGCCTCTGGGAGATGCCATGACACCCCCCGGACCTCTCTCACTCTCCCCCTTCTCCCCTCTCGCTCTGGACCCCTCCCCCTCCTCTGCTCTCTCTCACGCGCACGGCCGAGCGAGACCGTCGCTGCCGCTTGCCGTCACCGCGTCCACCGTGTTCCCCGAGCCTCCCCGAGCTATCCCCGAGCTCCTCCACCTCGTTCCCTACCTCCTCACCGAGCCAAGCTACCGGAAGGGCCCCGAAGCGCCACCCTCGCCGCTTTTCCCCTCCTCGGCCACCGAGGATCGCCACCGTCGAATTGCCGCCGTCTCCGCCTCCCCGAGCTCGCTGAGACCGTCTACGACCCCGCTGTGAGCTCCGCCATCTTCTCCCCTGCTCCCCGCGCTCGTACGCACTCTCTAGCCGCCTCCTCTACCGGAGCCGAGCCGCTCCGCCGCACGAGCTCGACGCCGGTGACACTCCGGTGACCATTTGGTCACGCGCCGGTGTGCAACGCGTTAGCAGCCTCACATAGAGCAGCCCCCGAGCTTTAGTTCGCGCGTTTGCGCGCCGTAGCACCTAACCCGAGCGAGCCCGAGCTCCGGCTGCTACTGCACTACTCGCCGTCGGTGTTCCCAGCCACCCCAGGCCTGGAGCCCATCGCCGTTCGATGCGCCGCTTCGCCAGCATCCCGGAGAGCCCAACCGTGTGCCGAACGGTGCACCAGAGGGGTTCTCCGAAGCCCCTCATCGCCGCTGACCTCGCCGGCGACTCAACGCCGGCGAGTTTGACCCGCTCGACCCAGGGTTTGACCTCCCTGGGGTCAATACATGTGGGCCCCACCCCTTACTCGTTTAGTTTAGGACTAATTACTCCACTTCTGACACTGACAGTGGGCCCAATGCCTGTTAATTTGGTTAGTTAATCCTATTTAACCCTGTTAGTTAATTGAGTCACTGACCAGTGGACCCCACTGGTCAGGTTTGACCGGGACCAGTTCTTGTTGACCAGCTGATGTCACACTGACGCATTGCTGACACAATAAAGCATTTACTGGATTTATTCTTTTACAGGAAATTCCAGAAAATAGCCAAAACTTCTAAAAATCATAGAAAATAATCTATAACTCAGAATGAAATAAATTATATATGAAAAATTATCAGAAAAATTCCAGGAATTTGTTTATGGCATTTTCATGCATGTTTGAACAATGTTTGTCCTCTGTTTTGGACAAAACAAATAAATGGCATTTAACTAATCATATATGGAGTTTGAATTTGAATCTTGTATTCAAACCAACTTCATTTAATTGTGTTGCTAGTTGCATTAGCTCAATCAACAACATATTGCCATGTCATTATCATGCATCATGTTGTGCATTGCATTGATTGTGTTCCTTCTCTATTGCCGGTGGTTGTCCCCTCTCGATAGACGTTGTACCGACGCTGTGATCGTTGACACTGATGAAGACCCAATGATATCTTCAGAAGTGCCAGGCAAGCAAAAAACCCCTTGTTCATTCCGATACAAACCCACTCTCTCGCTCCTGCTCTCTTTTACTGCATTAGGACAACAACGATTCAACTATTACATGCTGCGGTAGTTGAACCCCTTTCCTTTGCATGACCTGTCATTGCCACAGTAAATAGATGAAACCCACTAGCATGAGTAGGAGTTGTTTGAGCCCTGATGTGCCTACTCATTCATGTTTGCTTGTCATGCCTGCTATTGCTTAGAGTTGCGTCAGGTCTGATTCATCGGGAATGAATTGGAATGGTGATGAACATGTCCTACCGTTGAGAGCTAAGTGTGTGAACACGATTTGGTAAAGGTAGCGGTGAGAGGCCATGTAGGAGTACATGGTGGGCTATCTCATTGAAACCATCCTCAGGAACTGAGTTCTGTGTCTGTGATCCATGAACAGCTACTACCACTCATTGGGATCCTTAATTGACCCTCTCGGCTTCTTAATCACCCTAGTACTCTGTCCAGGAGTTGCAACTAGTTTCTGGTGTTTGTAGGTTATGTGTTGGCGGCCGTGCGTAGCGCTGACCCTAGGGGTGGGCTATGTTGCGGTAGATACACCGTGGCACGGTGTACCGGGCGCCCGTTTGGTGTCTCGGGAACCCTATTCACATCGTTCGGGGCCGTATGTGGAAACCTCGGGCGGACTCCCTGCGGATGGAACCTGGATAGGCGATAAACCTAGACCAGAGACTTAAGTGTTTAGGTAGGCCGTGGCCGACACCCTCGCCAGGCTTCTGCTTGAAGGTTGCCGAGATACATGGCGTGTATATGGTGGTAAGTGGTGGGAGCGTGTGTGAAGAAGTACACCCCTGCAGGGTTATCATTATCTATTCGAATAGCCGGATTCCTCGGATATGGAAACTCGGACCCCTTGCATAGTTCATAGACAAGTGAAAGTGGATACCCTAAAACTCGCAAGATAAGCATGAGTGCTATGGATGGGCTTCTCGTAGGGAGACGGGAGCGGATCCATAGTGGTGTATTGAATGGTGAATATGTGGACTCGTGTGCGCCACCCCAAAAGAGTTGCTTGCAGTCGTAGTTCAGGTTAGCCACCGAGTCAAAGCTGGCTTGCTGCAGTTAAACTCCACCACCCCCTTTGTTGATACCGATGCATATGTAGTTAGTTTTGATGTAAGTCTGGCTGAGTACAATTGTACTCACGTTTGCTTAATTTATGTTTTTGCAGAGAGGCCTCAGTCTCACTAGTAGTTCCGCGTGGACTTCGACGTTTAGCTTGATACCTCAGCTACGATCTTGTGCCCTCGGCAGGATCTGGTAGATAGTCAGGCATCTTAGTCTTTTTCCATTTGTAGATGTCTGTACTCAGACATGTTAAGCTTCCGCATGTGTTTGACTTGTATGCTCTGAATGTTGGGTCATGAGACCCATGTTTGTATTTCTGGCTCCTCGGAGCCTAATGAATAAATACTTGAGTCGTAGAGTTATGTTGTGATGGCATGTTGTATTTACTCATATCGAGCATATTGCGTGTATGATTGAAATGCTTGGTATGTGTAGGATCCGACAATCTAGTTGTTTATCCTTGGCAGCCTCTCTTATGGGGAAATTTAGTCTTGTGCTTCCATGAGCCATAGTAGTCCGCTACAGCCCGGTTCACCGTAGTCCTGCTGGCCCAGCACTACTGCTCAGGACACTTGACTGGCCGGCATGTGTTTCACTTCGTTCCTATGTCTGTCCCTTCGGGGAAATGTCACGCGGTGACATCCGAAGTCCTGCCTAGCCTGCTACAGCCCGGGTTCCCCGGAGTCCTGTTAGCCCAGTGCTACAGCCCGGAATCACTCGCTGATGACCGACATGCTCGATGTGATTCATGTATGCCTGTCTCCATAGGCCTATGCCCATTTGGGTTCATGACTAGCCATGTCGGCCCGGGTTCTCTGTCATGTGGATGCTAGCGACACTATCATATACGTGAGCCAAAAGGCGCAAACGGTCCCGGGCCATGGTAAGGCGACACCCGTGGGAATACCGTGTGTGAGGCCGCAAAGTGATATGAGGTGTTACCGGCTAGATCGATGTGACTTGGAATCGGGGTCCTGGCAGCGTTGGTATCAGAGCCTGACTGCCTGTAGGTTTACCAAGCTAACTGGTCGAAGTTGAGTCTAGAAATGCTTTAGTTATATGTAGGGGAATTGATTGTGGGAGGGAACGTAAGGCTCTTTTTACTCCTTTACCCTATGCCTTTCTGATCTGAGTCAACCTCTTCTTTTCTACGGGGATTAAGAATTAGGCCTTCTCATCTATCTATCAGGATGACGTGCTACTAATCCATAGACTTATAGAATTGATAGTTTCAAGCCTCAGTTCTGTTCCTACTACTTCCGTATGTTGACAGTTGATCTCAGAACCTTGACATTTTTTTGTTGAGTGGTTATGCCACCATTTTTGCAGGATGTCTCAAATAATTTTGAGCATTTACAGCCGTTATGCTGTCCGAGTCATCCCAGGTCTCTAAACAGTCTGATGCCGTTGCAAATCCCTTCTTTTCATTCCCGATGTCCCTTTGGGCCAGTTCAACCACACTAATCGATGAGTTGAGGTACTCTATTGCCTCAACATATATGTTGGAGTTATTTTTATGGCCTAGGTGTTTTAGGGAGTCACCTAGTGATCTAGCCATGTTTTTATCCCCAGTGTGTGATTCTGGCCATTATTCTCGAAAGCATCCCGTGATGCCATGTAGTAGTAGGTACTCTATTCATGGGTTCTTGAACCCGAGATTCACCCTACTTACCTCATGTTGATAGTGTTGCTAGTTCCTTTAGGATATTAGTAACCTTTGCGATAGTCCTCGAGGTTCGTGGTACATCCTTCTTCCAATTATCATGAGCCATTCTTGGCAGGAGTTCTTTTGAACCAAAAGGTCACGACAGAGTGCTCCTGATGAGTTCTTCATTCTATGTTGTGACTCTGCCAACCCTACCTTTCTGCATGGGTTATCCGGAAGAAATATGTTGAACTCGTTCGACATACTAATCTATGCATCCACAACTTAGAAAGTTATATGTACCTTTGAGTTGTCCCCCTTCCGTTATATTCCGATCTTCGTCTATCAATTGATAGTGAGGAGTATGTATGCATTCGTGTTCATCGATGCCTAGTATCCTTGTGGTTCGTCAAGCCGTTCTATTTCAGAATGACCAGGAGAAACAAACTCCAGTACCTCATCCATATCCAGGATTGGGTCAAAGCAGTTGTATTCCGCAGATCAAAATGCAACCCAGCTTTTGGTTCTGTTCTACCCTGAAGTATTACCCACTTTATGTCAGGAGCGTCGTGAGAATTGCACCTTCTCTTATGAATTCTTGACGCAGTGATACTTCTTGCCATCATTGTTCATTCCTCGGTTCCCGTGTTATTGTAACCGGAATGCCGGCAAGTGAGTCGTGATGTGTGAAATCAATACTCCTAGCAACTCCATTGCTTGGTAGTTAATGGACAATATTCTCATTCTTAGCGTGTTGGTTATTGAATCATCATTCTAAGATAGATTGTGCTACCTAGTCCTTATTTCCTGGTGCACTCTTCGATCAACAAGTTAGGATTTTGCCAAACCCTTGCTCTATCGATCATATCGTCTTGCCCTGAAAAGCAAGATTGATCTCGAGCTTAGTATCATATTAGTGGTTCGTGATGTTCCGATTATCTTCTCGGAAGTATTACCTGGTTGTCACCTGACCACTATGTTGAGTTCGTGATCATGTTGGTTTTCCTCCAACCACCCATTCTCCAAGAATCTGTGTTGGATACCCCTGAGCTAGTTGGTTAAGCTTAACAACAACTTGGAGAGTTGGAAGATAAAAGCTTGTCTGACTTAGTTCATGTTAAGGGATATCTTTGTGTTTGTGCGTGTGTTGAAGAAAGATGATATCTTCACCAATTGGTCCTCGTGATCAGTTGTTGGATCTATTGTCTTGTCAAAACTTTGACTTGAGTATGGGCTATCGTCAAGTCAAATCAGAACCAATGATGTTCGTAATGTTGTCTTACTCGTGTTTGATCCCTCGAGCATACACCATTACATCTTTGGTCTGACCAATGTTAGCACCGTGTTCACATGATGGTGGAAGTCCAGTGATATGGAAATTCTGATGAGTTGTTGTTGAGCCCATCAGCAACATTTTGTCTCCCCCATGATTCATGACTGAACATCAACCTAGTGTTGAAAACCTTGTAAGCAATGCCTTCGTGTTCCGTTCATGAAGCTTATGCTTGGATGAAAGAAGTGACCTTCTCCAAGTTCACGTGCACTAGGTGTAAGTTGCCGCCATGAATTTGAGGAAGGTTTTTTATGTTTCCCCTGGAATCATCCCAAATCAGTCATGCATACATGCGAAGTATTCTATGGTTTGGTAGATTAATTACCTCCACTCCATATGTATTCCCTAGCACACCAAGCCACTGATTGATTTGTTCAAGGAAAAGGGGTTGTTGTGCGAATACTAGTTCATGCACAAGGACCTTGATATCCTCAATGATGGTTCCCCACCTGAACTCGGTAGTATTTTGTTGTAAGACTTCTACATGGTCATGCTTGTCTTGGACAACGTGTTCACATATATGTAGCAGAACCAGCTCATGTTTTGGAGTTTACTATCGTAGTTTAATTCCCGAGAATCTTGCAACATCGTCACGTCGGTTTGTGTTGCAAACTTTCTTTCCGGACATGTTGTCTGAAATATCCCGTTACCAACCAGATCTGAATCTCATGCAGATATGATGGTTGGAGCTATTCCAAGATTTATGATGTAGGCCCGACAAGGTTGTTGTTCTGGCCGACACACCTAGCCGGAAGATCTATCGTTGTAGAATCTTGATTGAGCTATTTGCCCATCATCTCCATGAGGATTTAGTGCAACTTATTCTAGAAGTTGTTCCTCAGGGGTCATTGTGCTCTCGGTTCCCTCGATTATGCTAGAACCATTCAAACAGTGGAATCACTCTCTACTGTTGAGTTTATCCCCAGTTACTAGAATCATTCCCACATTTGCATTTTGTTCCCAGCTTGCACCGCCATTGTGCCATTCTATCTTGGACTACCTTCCCGGTAATTCCTGGTCAGGATCATCTTCAACAGTGGTACTACCATGGGTTCCATCCATTTCCGATGATAAGCAAAAATCATCCATTGCGTTGCCTTCAACAAGGTAGTTCACATCATCCATTCTATTCTGGGTATGCCATCCCTTCGTACTCCTCTAAGCGATTGTTGTGATTTGCCTTAGACTGGTATAAAGAGTTTCAATGATCTCTGAATCAAAATTAATTCTTTTTGCCACTTAAGGGAATATTTCTGGGAGTCACCTTCCTTACAATGTCTCGCTATGGTATCATGGCAACCCAACCCCTCGCTACGTTGACACCGTTCACCACCCTCCTAGGTGTGGGAATTCCGCTACTTACTTAAACCTTCTCATATGCTCATTTACATCATTCTTGATGTGTGTATCATGTCTCATGTCGACAGATGTCGCTATGTCTCGTTCTGTGAGTTGATCGTCGGTTGCTCGATCTTCAAGAAGATCGATTCTTCAAGAGTTTCTTTTCTTCTCGTCATCGCGTGGATGAAGATCTCAAAAGCAAGGATGTCAGAGTCAACGTATGCAACGAATCAACAACCCTAAGAGGTGCAACCTGGATCGTGAAGATTGTGTTGGTCTTGTGCCCCCTCTGTCTTCTTACCTCACGTCTTGAATCTCGGGACAAGATTCTTGTTTAGTGGGGGTGAGTTGTCACAGCCCTAGAAATTTTTGTAATTAGTGGCATTGCATCCATGCATCATTTTCATTTTCAATTAATCTTGAAATGGGGATGCTTAAACCCTAGCACCAAATGAATCCAACTAGGGTCAAAATAAAATCTTTTCCATTGCACTCAAAATGCCCTCTAAAAATGTTCAACATTTTTGGATTGAGGTGGAAGCATCAACCAAAAAATGGTTTACATTTTTGCAGGACATCTTTGGGCTTTGAATTAATTCAAACATATTTGATTTGGAGCTATTTAAATGCTATATATATATATATATATTTTAAGTGCTCCAAAAATGCTGGAAGTTTTTTGTCATTAGAATAACTGAGACAGCACCCCTAATTATTTCCAGGATTTTATTAAATGGTTTAGTATTTTACTAAACCAAAACAGAATAAAAAAATAGAAAAGCAGAATCAGCAGAGAGAGAGAGAACAGCACCTGGGCCTCTTACCCGGCACCCACCAAAGTCCACCTGGCTGGCCCAGCTGGCCAGCCCAGCCCACTAGCCTTCCCCCCCTGTCGTCTTCCTCGCGACAGAAGGACGCCGGGCGTGTGCCCCGTGCGCGCGGCCACGCGCTCCGGCCACCTCCTGCTTGCCGCACCCCCTCGACGCCTGGACGCCTCTGGGAGACGCCACGACACCCCCCCGGACCTCTCTCACTCTCCCCCTTCCCCCCTCTCGCTCTGGACCCCCTCCCCCTCCTCTGCTCTCTCTCACGCGCACGGCTGAGCGAGACCGTCGCTGCCGCTTGCCGTCACCGCGTCCACCGTGTTCCCCGAGCCTCCCCGAGCTATCCCCGAGCTCCTCCACCTCGTTCCCTACCTACTCACCGAGCCAAGCTACCGGAAGGGCCCTGAAGCGCCACCCCCGCCGCTTTTCCCCTCCTCGGCCACCGAGGATCGCCGCCGTCGAATTGTCGCCGTCTCCGCCTCCCTGAGTTCGCTGAGACCGCCTCTGACCCCGCTGTGAGCTCCGCCATCTTCTCCCCTGCTCCCCGCGCTCGGACGCACCCTCCAGCCGCCTCCTCTACCGTAGCCGAGCCGCTCCGCCACACGAGCTCGACACCTGTGACACTCCGGTGACCATTTGGTCATGCGCCGGTGTGCAACGCGTTAGCAGCCTCACGTAGAGCAGCCCCCGAGCTTTAGTTCGCGCGTTTGCGCGCCGTAGCACCTAACCCGAGCGAGCCCGAGCTCCGGCCGCCGCTGCACTGCTCGCCGTCGGTGTTCCCGGCCACCCCAGGCCTGGAGCCCATCGCCGTTCGATGCGCCGCTTCGCCAGCATCCCGGAGAGCCCAAACGTGTGCCGAACGGTGCACCAGAGGGGTTCTCCGAAGCCCCTCGTCGCCGCTGACCTCGCCGGCGACTCAACGCCGGTGAGTTTGACCCGAACGACCCGGGGTTTGACCTCCCTGGGGTCAATACATGTGGGCCCCACCCCTGACTCATTTAGTTTAGGACTAATTACCCCACTTCTGATACTGACAGTGGGCCCAATGCCTGTTAATTTGGTTAGTTAATCCTATTTAACCCTGTTAGTTAATTGAGTCACTGACCAGTGGACCCCACTGGTCAGGTTTGACCCGGACCATCTCCTGTTGACCAACTGACGTCACGCTGACGCACTACTGACACAATAAAGCATTTACTGGATTTATTCTTTTACAGGAAATTCCAGAAAATAGCCAAAACTTCTAAAAATCATAGAAAATAATCTATAACTCAGAATGAAATAAATTATATATGAAAAATTATCAAAAAAATTCAAGGAATCTGTTTATGGCATTTTCATGCATGTTTTTACAATGTTTGTCCTCTGTTTTGGACAAAACAAATAAATGGCATTTAACTAATCATATATGGTGTTTGAATTTGAATCTTGTATTCAAACCAACTTCATTTAATTGTGTTGCTAGTTGCACTAGCTCAATCAACAACATATTGCCATGTCATTATCATGCATCATGTTGTGCATTGCATTGATTGTGTTCCTTCTCTATTGCCGGTG
>NC_053028.1:43038210-43063283 GCF_003073215.2 Triticum urartu | reverse complement strand
ACCAACATTTTTATATCATTCATTATGCTTTTCTTCAAGGTTTCATGTGAGAATTATGAGGGCACTGACACACTACAGATAAAATTCTCAATAAATAAGTCTCGTTTCTATTTATATCTAGTAAGTAAAACTCTGGGATGCCAACATTAAGTATCTTCTATCTGGTAAGAAAAAAGAACATAAAACCAAATGAGAGCCCCCAAAAGGGAAGCCTATCATAAATTAGTTAAGAATCCAAATCACCGACATTATTCCACAACGAACTGATCAAAGTTTCGACATACAACTCATAAAGTATTTCATTTCTCTCATACATAAATTAAAATAGCTCAACAAATCAAGTCCGAACCTGAACAATGGAAATTTGTGAATAAATAAGTGACAAGAAATTATCTTATTAGTGGCATGATTTAATAATCAAACGATCACTTTCATTTGCATTATCAATATTTTAGCGCATGTTCTTCCCATACATAACAGTAGACTTGGTACAAAATTTAGTAACCTTTTAAAATCTTCAAGTATCAATCCTTAAATTCAATAGTACTGCCTAATAACCTGAACTTGTATTCGGAAGTGATATACAAATGGAGGGGGTACTGCCTAATAAATTCGAAGTACTATACAAATTCAGCCTATGTGCTAAGATTTTTTTCTGCACATCGCTCCCGTTCACTTTCAGTTAGACTCATGGTTAGGCCCCCATCAACCGGCAGCACCTGCACATGCGGAATTAAACAAGTTGGTAGTCATTTCCGATGAATTAGCAGTATAGTTTGTAGAATTAATCATCTTCACGACATATCCTTCCGGTAAGAAGAATAAATTGTCAGTTTAATATAGCCAAATAGATACCAGTCATAGATGTATATATGTTATGGTTCCCAACTCAATTAATTTTATTAAGGTAGAGTTTCATCAACTAAATGAGGGACATTTGTACCAAAGAGAATCAATCGGCTTAAATAGATTGTGTAATATGTTGCTGGAAGAGGACGACCCAATAAACCTTATTTCATCGGCACCAACATGTCCTCGTCTTAGCCCTTGTGCTCCTGGCGCGGCATCATGGTCGATGATGGCTCCAGCCGCCGGAGCCTAAACAACCGCCGCGTGAGTACGTCACGTGACATCAGCTCATCAATCCATCATGGTCCGCTACTCTAGGCACACGCCTCCGCTTCTCGCCTGAATCGCAATTTCACAAGAGAATCTATTGTTTACATTACCTCTTGTTTCCTAAGCATGAAGAGTTCTTTGTACTCCCTCCGTCCAGAATTACTTGTCGGAGAAATAGATAAAAATGGATGTATCTAAAACTAAAATACATCTAGATACATTCATTCCTCCGACAAGTATTTCCGGACGGAGGGAGTATTAAGCAAGATAGATCCATAGCAGACACAGTTCTAACTAAAAAAGGTGTACATGGTCATCAAGCCCACAACATGCATCCATTAAGTTTAATAACTGATGGGCAACATTTTATGAGGAAACAAAAAGGCTTTTCCTATCAGCATCTCGGCAAATGTTCACCCAGTGCTTCAAAAAAATGTCAATGGCAGATCTATACTGCATTTTCGGGTGAACAAAAATCTAAAATAGATTAAGAACATGCATCTATGTTACTATTCATAGAGAATATATAAATTTGAAAAAACATATGGAACCACAATAAAAAGAACAGGTGCATAATGCATTTCAATTGTTATAGAAAATATGTCATCAAAGAAGATGAAACCAGAGACTATTTTTATACAATATAACAAGTAGTACAGAATTATCAACCATAAAATACTTGCATGTCACAACTCCCAAGTCAATCAAATTCATGTTAGAACTATAAGCGTGTTTTTGTTACACTATATACCTGTCAATATATCAAGCAACTCGTCTCTTTTTTTTTTCAGTAAGCACAAACATGAACTTTAAACCTCACCTTTTGTGAAGAGAAGGATCCACAGAGCTCTGCAGCTCTATACATTCTTGTTGCAACGTAATATTATGTCATCAGTTGCAACGGGTTTTCCTTCAAGGTTGCAGACTTGTGCTTATTGCGATTCCGTAAGCAGGCAATCGAAACACTCCATGATTAGCTTCCAAATCCATAATTTCAATAGGAAAAACCGGGATCAAAAAGCTACAAAATTTATCCATCTCTACCTATCGGTAGGTGCAGGGATATACAGATTAATGCAATAAATTTATACTCTCTATGTATTAGTTTGTTTCTTGCATCAATTTGATAAACAAACTGGGTTGCAGCGGTGCTTCAATAGAATAATTATATAGGAGACAATGGCACACACGACAACATTTAAATCACGGCTCACAAAATTCAGGGATATGTATACAAATAAAACAAAAGAAAAAGTAAAGAATCAAACCTGCATTAGTGCATCGTCCTGACTCCAGAGCACGATACCAAAGTAGATGAACACCCTTGAGGATAGGGCAGAGCAAGGAACCTCCCAGGCTCAAAATCAGGGTGCATACCGGCACCTCTAGGAGCGCGTCCGTGCGGCCACCACTCCACCCACTCTGGCAACTGGCCGTGACGATGCAACCCCCGCTCCATCCCCTCTCGCAAACGCTCGGGCCGTCACGGACAACGAGTTGTTATTGCCTCTCCTCTCAGCCGCCACTCCACGCAACCGTGGAGCCGTCTCTCGATCTCATCGGTCCATGGCGACTTGTTCCTCTTGAGAATCACCTTAAATCCATAGTACAAGAAAACAAGACCTCTCTGGAGCTCTAAGTGGGTTTTGGGCATTTAGATAAACTATCCACAAATGGCTGCAACATGAAAATATTACATATTTTTTTAGAACACACATCAGAGCTAATACCACACGCTAATATCAGTAAAATTTAGACAAGGAAAAGTCAGTCTTTGTATTTTGAGCTCTGTCCTGGCGAAAAATATATTGTTTTTTGAGCTGGGAAAAGATGATAGATACTAAGAACAAATTACACTCATAGCATTGTAACATGGGAATGAAAAGATAAGAACCCCAAAGCATCAATACCTTAATTTCAGACCCCTGAATCTCAGCAACTTTGATAAATTTTTCGCCATTCAGAGGATCAACTATCCAGAGTTCCAGTTACAGACTTATCCATTTTGCCTGCACTGAACTTAACTTCGTCAATGTTTGTGGTGAAATAGCACATTTCACTTGGTGGGGAACGTGATAGTCATACATTAACCTACAAATAAGCAGAATAATTCCATGTTTTAGCAATTCAATTCCAGGTTTCTTATTTTTTTAAACAATTGCTTGGCCATTGTACACTAATAAATGTTCCTGAAGATGGAGGACAAATGCATGAGATTGCTCTGTACTACAAAGGGGTGTCATCAAGTTATCATAGCCATAGCCTAAAAAACAAAGCACCACTGACCAAACACATCTTGCCCATTTTGCCCAATAGGAACTTCAGAGGAATGAGATTGCTCTGTACTACAAATCGGACACAGTGGAACGATCCTTCTCAACAGAGGCCGAGGGTCGAGGGTCCTGTCTCGCCGGCCATGGATGCTCATGGAGTGCGAGTCTAGGCTCTACGTTTAAATCAATTCTTACTACTCCGCACAGTAATTCCCTGTAGCGCGTGGACACCCAAATACAACCTATGCAACAAAAATTAGACCAATATTAAGTGCACAAACAAGACACAAAGACAAATATTAAGTGCCACACACACGGTCCCTACAAAAATTCCTGAAAAAATAAATTTGAACTACTCAACCCTAAATAAAACTGAATAAAAACATCAAAACCTAAGCATTTCTTTTAGAGGCAATCAATATTCATTGAGCTCATATTTGGATTTCAGATTTCAGTGAGCTGAGCTGCTTGGAATGATAACAAGTTCAAATCATCGATCTTGACTCATCTAACCCATAACATAAAGTTGCACGTAATTCAGGACCTACAAGAATCGAGTCTATGCGCACATATGCATGAAACATAATGCAAAACCCTGTCGAATTGATGCCCATATGCTTTTCTGGTACCTCAAGCATAGCGCAGAAACTGATTAGAAGACCTTGTATCACAAAGAAGAATTTTATGCACAAAAATCAATTTGATCTCTGCATAAAAAAGACTGAACTGGTTTGTTGTTTCATGCACAAAAATCATTTTCATCATTGCCTCTAAAAGGACAGTTTACAAAAAATCAATGCAGGTTATGCATCAGGGACAAAATATAGTACCTTGGCCTCTTACAGAACATGGCATCAAGCATTGAGGCACCCGCATCACCCAGACCATTTTTCGAGACTTCGAAGGTAAAGGGTGCTGCCTGTCCACACGAAGTGCAGAACGAGGGCATTTTCAGCGAGATCTTTTATGATTCTTCTCCATGTTTTTAATTTCAGTTGCATGGGCCACATCAGTTGCATTTTTAAGCTCACAGAGAACTAAAGAAAAATTGCACTCAGACCTGCATACATCTGAACTCAGTAACATAGAATTTGAAAAGACGATTGCACCTATCATACATAGATTGAATGGACGTGAAGGATCATATGATGCTTACCTTCAAGGTGTTCCTGAAGATTTCCATTGGAACATACTCCACATTAATGCTTTATTTTCCCCTTCTACTATTTCAGATTGTGTACCACATACGTATAGGTATCGTAAATGAATAACATGGTTAGATTTCACAAGAGTTGGATAGCAACTTCTACAGTCAATGTCTGGTAAGTTACTCATAGTACTGACTATACCTTATAGGATGCACCAATGATGGTCAATAGTAACTTTTAGAGACCAAACATGTCGAAGTTGATCTTGATGGTTAGCACATCAAATTGTTATCTCAAATGTTACCGTCCATAAAAGATGCAGAAAATCTCCAACAAAAAGAAAGTACATCACTCTTGCAGTAGTTATTATTACTCTAGTATTCTTCAATTGTTATCTCAAGTGTTGTATTCTTCAATTGCAGGCCCTCAAAATGTGGCAAGTCAGTAGCAAATTCAGCCAAACGAGCTCCATCTGCAAAAATTTGTGAGGATCAAAAGAATATATTATCTCTCTTATGATGATAAACGTATGTACAACAACGGTTATTACAAGACTTCCAGCGCCCATAAACAGTCCAACTTATAAAGGTTATCACTAAAAAAACATAGTTTCAAAAGATCAGAATTTATCCTTGGAACAAATCTTTCAATAAACTGAAAGCATCATAGGCATAACGAAAGCACTGCCCTATAACAGAATGAACAAGCTAAAGTGAATGCAAGCATGCTTTTAGTGCTTAGTCTATAACAGGCGGGTAAAGTTCCTCCTTGTTCCCATGTTGTTCATCATCCCCTTTTGAAGAAGAAACATCGTCTTGATGTAAAATCATGGTGATTGACTCAAGGGAACAGAGAGCAAACACACCTCCTTCAAGCGAATTCAACAATTGACAGCTCCTTCAAACGAATTCAACAATTGATGTGCTGCAGCTAGCGATGGTTTATGATCTCCCTCGCCAAATTTTCATCAATCCGCAAACACATCAGGACACCCAAAAATTTGCCCCGTTACTAAATTTGCAGCATGAGAATCCTGACGAGTTAAGAAAAACTCGACCGAGCATCCCATGTCCGTAGTCCTACGCGAGGCGGCGTCTTGAAAACCCAAAGTGCCACAATTTTCTTTATGTCCTGGAGAAAGGCTTGTCATAAACTTTTGCCAAAAAATTATTAATCAGAAATAACATCACAGTATATCCATCCTCTTGCTAAAAACTATCTGAATCAAACAAAGATGTAATTTTTCAATATCAGTATACAAGAATGTTTACCTGTTGTGTGATGTTCTCCATCCAATTTGATTGCTGTAAGAGAAGGTAAATAAAATAAAACTATAAAAACGAGCAAATAAGCATCACAAAAGAAATCACATGGCAAATGCATAGTACATAAAAAGGTGCATGTGTGCTACCACAGGACAACTTGTTTCATGAATTGTTTCTTTAAAGAACTATACTGTTTTGCGGAAGATTAGCATATACTTCAGATACTATTTGAAAAAATGTAAAAGGAATATAAAAGCACCTAAACATTTGTGTGGTTAGAATTCCAGAGCAAGAAATATACCATTACGTTCTTATGCTGCGAAGGAAATATGGAAAGATTTAAAAAGGGGAGTAGTAAGGAAATAGTACAACACGGTCTTCTCCACTAAAACAAATGGCTATAATATCTTGTTCATTGTATCTATGAGAATAAGACATATTCACCACTTATTTGAAATCGGCTTCAAACTCCATGCGGTGTTTGATGTAAAATAGGTCACAAAGAAACAAAATTTTCATCTCACAATTTGATATGAAAAACTGGTTCATTTATTACGATGACTGGAAGGAAAATGCATAAAAACTAACCAGTGAGAGCACTGTTTGTGAAAAGAAAACATATAGCACCTCTCAAAAATAGAATCTCTAATTGTGATTTATTTACAGTACAGTATTTTGTTTCGGGATAATAACAAAATCACAACCATAATAGATTAGTATGATACAATTTTTATCTTGATCACTCAAAATAATATGGTTAATTATCAGAAAACGATGGTGTATGTGCATGCCAGCTACAAAGGTAAGCAACTAATGCATGTCATATAATCTAATCTATAGTATTATAGTCAGAGATTGGGATGGGGATGAGGATGCGAGCCCTCACATGCATTGCCGTCTGCACAGGCTTGTTTGCTGGCATCCATAGCTCCTGCTCGACCCTTCGACTGCAGCATCCCGGAGAGCACACCGAACGGCTGCTGGTGCCTGGCGGGAGAGCACGTGAGGGACGCATCGACACACACACATCAGCAAGCAAGCACAGACGTGTGTATGTGTTAGGTGGGATGGAGAACGAAAATAAACCAGTGGAGGTGGGACGAAAATTAACCATAGAATGGAGACTACCAAATAAGACATTAGGAGTAGAGATACTAACAATAAGACATACGGCTCGTCTACACGGACTGTAAATCTTACCCAATAGCTGTAGGATTATTGCTCCAAAAAACACAATGGCACACCCAACAAAAAATACCTTGCATGGCCACTGCTGAACGTGGAGTCTACACCAAATTTGACACTACTTTCAGACTCGGTTTTAGTCTGCTACGTACTAAAAGATCATACCACGAAATTAAAGAGGAATCCAGGTATCAGAGTAGCATGATTTCCTTTCAACTTATTTACCTGACTGATGGCAGCTGATCTGTAACACTTTAAAGTCAAACAATTTCAGTTAACCTATCTAGCTCGCAGCTTCCTAGCTAGTTAGCCTATCTAGCAACATACCAATTTATTTCAACATTTTTGTAGGGTAAATTTCTTGTAACCTATCCACACAAAATAGAGATGAACAATTCGAGTGATGGATCAAGACTAAAATTTCTTGCATAACAAAAGTGCAGTTAGAGACATGCGCCCAAAGAGGCTCTCACCAGTGGTGCCGGCCGTGATGGCGTTAGCACTCGTGCTGGGCATAGCGTCATAGCCATCGTCTGCTGACCGGAAGCAGCAAACCTCCCAGTCCAGCTACCCTGTGCGGATGAGGACGACGACGACCCCGACGCTGCCGTAGTCGCCACGGCGGCGCGGCACCAAGTACTGCTACCGCCCCTGCATTTGGTCGCAAACAATCGTTTAGAAACCGCAGATTCAGAAAGAAGGGGAGAAGAATTGCTCTCAATCTCACACCCATGAACAAACCAAGCCGCACAAGGAAGGAACTCACCAAGATCCGGCCAGCGCGAGACCCGCCCGTGGCGGTGAGGTTGCCGCTGTACACGTCGCTGGCGTACGCCCCGTCATCCTCGTCGTCGGTCAGGAGCGCGCGGCTCCGCGGCCGCACGTGCTGCCCGTCGCCGTCCATCGGTGCCCGCGGGGATCGCTGAGTCGGAAAGAATCAGGCGCCAAGGTAAACGATGTCGCCGCCGTGGAAGTCGGCCGCGAGAGGCGCGCCCAGTTGGTGTCCTGCCTCTCGCTGTCCGTTGCGCCACCAGTTGGTGTCCCGCATCTGTTGCCACTCGCCGACCCCTGCCATGGGAGAGGAGAACCTGGGGGCGCGTGAGTACAGGCTACGGGGAGAAGATGGGTTGGGGTATCGGCAGGGAGATAGCGTTACCTGGGTCGTCGCTCATCGCTGTCGCGGACGCGGCGCTCCTGCTCGTCTACCTTCCACTTCGATCTCCTCCTGGAATCGGTGAAGGAAAGAAGAGACGGCAAGGGCGCAGATCGACCGCTCCAATCAGATCCCTTCCATTCCCTTCCCTCCCTTGGGAGAGGGAGAGAAGGTGAGGGGGAGGAGGAGGCCGCCGGCGGGTGTCGCCATGGCCGGGCAGGGCTCCTCCCGCCTGCCCGCGACGGGAGGTGGCGGGGGCGGCAGCGAAGGGCGGCGGCGTTTGAGGGAGGGGATCGGCGGCGGCTGCGAGGGCGAAGGGTCTGGTGTGGCGTCGCTCGAGGGCAAAGGCTTCGCTCGCTCGTTCGCAACGCACGGGAAACGTCTGGCTAATTCTTCGTAGGTTAACCGTCCTAGGTTATTTTCAGGCGCGAGTTTTTTTCGATGAACCGGAGGGTTTAGCACTGGACATAATGGGAGCATACCGATTTTTATTTCCTGGTTCCAGGGCGGAGGTGGGAACCGAGGGGACGCGGGAGGTAGGATCGAGGACGAAAAAAACCCGTCTCTAGTGGAACGAAAATTGACCGGCGGAGACTACTAACTCATCCATTAGGAGTAGAGATTTATGAGAACCAAACATATAAATACAATCTGTGCCCAGAGGTTGCTAGACTAATGGCTTGCAAGGAGGAAGATATATCTCCTATATCATTAAGCTCCCTAGGAGTCCATTGAGGGGTCAGATTTTGGATTGGTTGCCAATTTTGACTGGGTCCTCGCTACATTTTTTTGAAAGCGACGGTCGAGCCGCGTCCAAACTGTGTTGCCGTGTCGTGGCTTCCTTCCTCCTCCTTTGTGAATCCCCTTACCGTGGTTCCTCACGGTGAGGCCTCCAGCGATAAAATTACTCCCCCTCAAATTGTTCTTCAGCGACCTTCTCCTCCTATCCAGTTGCTCGCCCCTCAAATTTCGCAGCACCCCCCGTCCCCCATCAGCCCTCCTCACACCCCCTGCCTGCACTGTGTTGTTCTCAACAATGCTGATTTCAGCCTCCCGTGGGAGAGGGGTGGTGGCTTGGGCAAGGAGGAGGGTGACAACATCAACAGGGAAGGCCATGGCTGTGTGTAGGAGATTTCAACGAGATACTGACGTGTGATGAGAAGGAAGGAGGAGTGGACAGAACCCAGGGGTGTATGGACGATTTTAGGGAGGCCCTTGACTCATGTGAGCTGACGGACATTGGTTACATTGGAGATAAGTTCACGTGGCAGAACCATAGTAGGGACCTCAACACTTATATTCGTGAAAGGTTGGATAGAGCTACGGCGAATGCACAATGGTGTGAGGTGTTCCCTGATTTCTCTGTCATTAACGGATACCCAAGGCATTCAGATCATCGGCCAATCATCATTCAAACGTCAGGTGCTGGACCTGGGATTCGGAATGAAGGGAGAACCTTCCGGTTCGAAGCGTGGTGGTTGCAGGAGGAAGGTTGTTCGGAAGTAATACGGGAAGCATGGGAGGCAGGGTTGTATGCAGGTCAAGGTGGGGTTAGCTCTGCTATGAAAAATGCCGCGGGCTCGATGGTCTCTTGGCAGAAAGATGTCGTGGGGGAAATCAAAGGGAGGTTGAAGAAAGCTCGTAAGGATTTGGAGACATGCATGCGGTGCCCGGTGTCGGAGGAGAAAGTTGCAGAAGAGGCGAGATTGAGATGTGTGGTAAACGATCTTGAAGAGAAGAAGAACACGAAAGAAAAACAACGCTCCCGAGTGTCATGGCTGAAGGATGGGAACAGGAACACTCGTTATTTCATGGCATTTGCCTCGGCTAGAAGGAAGATGAATAGGGTGAAGGAGCTGAAGAAGGAGGATGGGTCGGTGGTGAAGGAGGGAGAGGAGTTAACTAACTATATTTGCTCTTACTTTCAGGATCTCTTCACTTCTCGTACAGGAAACCGACTGCATGAACTCATCAACAAGGTTGAGCCACGTATCACCACGCCCATGCATGCTGTTCTGGATGCAGAGTTCACTCGGGAGGAGGTGAAAGCCGCTCTCGATCATATTGGAGACTTGAAGGCGCCGGGCCCGGATGGGATGCCATCCATAGTATATAAAAAGCATTGGCACATTATGGGGGATAGAGTGGTGGATGAGGTCTTGACAGTGCTAAATGGCGGCCCTATCCCGGAGGGCTGGAATGACACAATAGTCGTGTTAATCCCCAAGGTGAAGAGCCCGTCCAGAATCAAGGATCTCCGCCCGATCAACTTGTGCAACGTGATTTATAAACTCGTCTCTAAAGTCATAGCCAACCGTTTGAAGATTATCCTACCCGAGATAATTTCTGACAACCAAAGTGCATTCGTGCCGGGTAGGCTGATTACAGATAACGTTCTCATTGCGTATGAGCTTTCACACTTTCTATTGGGGCGGAAGAAAGGGAAGGAGGGCTTTGCTGCAGTTAAGGCGGATATGAGCAAGGCCTATGATCGAGTTGAGTGGTGTTTCTTGGAGGCTATGTTGCGCAAATTGGGTTTCAAACAGTGCTGGGTGGATCTCATTATGAAGTGCGTTTCCTCGGTTAAATATCCGATCAAAGTGAATGGTGCATTGTCCCAACAATTCAGCCCTTCATGTGGTTTGAGACAAGGTGACCCTATTTCGCCATATCTCTTTGTTATTTATGCGGAGGGGCTCTCGGCACTTCTTCATGATGCCCAAAGGAGGGGCCTCATAAGTGGGGTGAAAATTTGCTCCAATGCACCGGCTGTGTCTCACCTCCTTTATGCCGACGACTCCATGTTACTACTTAAGGCGAGCAGCGAGGAAGTGGCAGCACTGCGAGGAGTTCTTGACCTGTATGAGCAATGCTCGGGACAATGCATCAACACAGAGAAGTCAGCTACAATGTTCAGTCCGAACACGCTAGCGGAGATACGAGAAGTGGTGAAACAGACCATACACATCCAGAGCGAGAATTGGAATGAAAAGTATCTTGGCCTCCCGGTCCATGTGGGTAAATCAAAGAAGAAAGCCTCCGCTTATGTCAAAGGTTCAATGGCGGGGAAGGTTTATGGATGGCAAGAGTGGCTCATAGCGAAAGTAGGGAAGGAGACTCTAGTGAAAGCAGTTGCGCAGGCCATACCAACCTTCGCTATGTCATGCTTCTATCTGACAAAGTCATTCTGCCAAGAATTAAGTTCGCTTATGGGGAAGTATTGGTGGAGCCAACAAGAGAAGGAAAACACGCTTCACTGGATCAGTTGGTAAAAATTGACACGGTCTAAAGCTCAAGGGGGACTCGGGTTCAGGGATATGCATAGCTTCAACCTAGCTATGCTTTCTCGGCAGATCTGGCGTTTGATCCAAAACCCGGAGTCCCTATGCGCTCAAATTCTCAAGGCCTGATACTTTCCAAACACTCATGCTCTAGATGCCGTGCCTAAAGATGGAATCTCTTATTCATGGAGAAGTCTCCTTCATGGGCTGGATCTTTTTAAGGAGGGGCACGTTTGGCATATTGGGGAGGGCACACAGGTGCGGATATGGTCTGATCCGTGGCTTCCTAGGCCTTGGTCACGAAAGGTTTTAACTCCAAGGGGGGCCAGCCTGCTTGAGTTTGTTTCTGACCTCATTAGTCCCATAACGGGGAGTTGGGATGAACAACTCGTCCGGGATACCTTTTGGCCAGTTGATGCAGCTTCTATTATGCAAATCCCTCTTCGCGAAGGAGTTGTTGATTTTATTGCCTGGCAATTCGAAGCAAAGGGAAACCACACAGTCAGGAGCGCATACAAATTGCATGTTCAGTTGGAGAAGAACGAGCATGATGGCAATGCGGGCTGTAGCACGGGCCTACCGGGGAATCTCGATAACTGTCATGATGATTCATGGAAGAGATTCTGTAAGCTACCCTGCCCGAGAAATATTCAGATGTTTGCATGGCGCATAAAGCATGAGTCTCTGGCCTTGCAAACTAACCTTGTGAGAAGAGGTGTGCAAGTTGAGGATAAAACATGCCTATTATGTGTAAGAGTGGAGGAGGACGGGGCGCACTTGTTCGTCAAATGCAAGGCAGCCAAGGAAGTCTGGAGGGACCTGTCGCTAGAGAAGGAAAGAATGGAGCTGGAACGTATCACGTCTGTGCATGTGATGTTGGACTTTCTTTGGGGGCTAGATGAGAAAAAGCGCATCCTAATCCTTACCTTCTGGTGGCTGTGGTGGAGCAACCGGAATAAGGTGAGGGAAGGAGAGATGCCGGAGTCGTCCGCGGACATGGCGCGGAGGACGAGGAGCTGCGCTATGGAATATTACCAGGTCTATGCACAAGCAGGGGATGCTCCAGTCAAATCTGTGTGAATACCCCCATCGAATGACAAGATTAAGCTCAACATCGACGGGTCGCACATGCCAGGCGAGTCACATGCTGGATGGGGTGTGGTGGCGAGAGATGCGGCGGGTACTATCCTGGGAGCACGAGCTGGCAGGAAGGAACTTGTGGTTGATGCCTTTGCGGCTGAGGTTCATGCTATGGCCGAAGCCGTCTCTTTTGCTGCGGATATGGGTATGCTACGGGTGATCTTCGAAACGGACTGCCAATTGCTAGCGGAAGCCATAGATTTGGGGAAAGTAGACTCCTTGGCATACTCTGCAATCATTGAAGATACTAAGCTTCAACTTAAGCTGTGGTTCTCACACCATGAAATAATACTCTGTAAGAGACATATAAACTCTGTAGCTGATGCGCTTGCCAAACTTGGGCGCTTATGTGATGTACACCACTCTCTGGAGTGGGAGTCGGATGTTCCAGCCAACGTGGCTGTTTGTGCTTTGGGTGATCTGCCCGGGCACCAGTAATATACAAGCTATGCTTGACTCTCAAAAAAAAACTCCACATCCAACTTGACCCACTCATCATGGCGTAGGTGTAGACGGGTATTCGTCGGCTCATGCACGTAATAGATTGCTTGCATGCAACCAAGAAAGATGCTAAGTAATAAACATGCGCAGGTTATGGTACATCACTTTCCACGGCACGTTCTCCACCCCTCGCCCCGGCTCTTGCGCACGTCTTCCACCTCGCCACAGCACCACCCTCTCCCTCGTGCCGCTCTCTCCCTTGCGCGACCGCGCCTCCCCTCCCTCCGTCGCGTCCTATCCCTCACGCCTTATGCCGCCGCTCCCTCGGGCGGCCACTTCCCCTCTGCTCCGCGCATTCGCGCAGCTCCCTCTCTCCCCCGTGCCTCTTCCTCACGCAGCCGCGCATCAGGTGCGTCTTCTCCTGATCCGGCCACCGTGATTCTTCTCCGACATCCTGAGCCCACATGGCAGTGACTCAACATCGTCGGGACCGTGGGGACCGTCGGTCCGCACCGAGCTTCACGTCCGCCGGTCCGGTCCCTGAAATCAGGACCGCTGCACTGGTCGGTTCGGTTCGGACCGGACCGCCGGCGGCCGGTCCAAACGACGGCTCGGACCGGGACCGGATCGGCCCGGACCGTGTCCACCCTTAACTATGACTATGATGATTAAATAGCTAGTGTTGGTGGTAATTACTATGATGATTATTATTAGCTAGTGTTGGTGGTGATTAGATAGCTACACTATGACTATGATGATTAAATAGTGTTGGTGGTAATCACTATGATGATTATTAGCTAGTGTTGTTGGTGATGATATGATGCAAGCGTTTTTATATTAATATGATGATGATGTTGATCATGATTATCATGATGATTTGTTATTATGATCATGATTAGTTATTATATCATAGGTGGAAGGAACGTAAATTAGATTCATGTGGATGGATCAAAAGTGACCAAAAGTTGAATTAGTAGGATTGCCGTCCTAATTCAACATTTGATTCATCCAAATGAATCTAATTTATGTTTCTTCCTCACAATGATATATTAATTCATCATGGACATAACGATATAACATCCTCTTAATTGATACTGTATCAAAATTTGTATAACGGCGTATAAATACACAAAAATGAAAAAAAAATGAAAAACAAAATAGTGGTAGGCAATTAGGCATCAATGACTGGTCCACCATATCATTGGAGTCTGGTACTTCGGGGCATTCAACAACAGGGGCACGAGATGATGGTAGATAGACAGACATGTGTTGTGCTACCTCCTGACGTTGCCGCTTTTTTCAAATAGATGAGACACGAGAAATAGTCGATGTTGCAACTGGCAGATAGAGTTTCCATTCCGAGACACAAAGAGTAGCCCACAATGCGGATACCGGGCGGCTGAATGGAATAAGTAACCACAGCTCAGCCCTAGAGCTTGTTCCACATCCCAATCAACCTTACTTTTTCCCCGGTTTTCCTTTCAGTTTCATGTAGTAAGCTTGTTGTTGTGAGTACATAATTGCTCTTTTTGTATTTTCTCTTTGGTGCAACTAGAAAAGTGGCCCGCCCGATGTGCGGGCTAGAATCTTCTATATCTAAATAGCTAGCCTCCACTAACATATTTCTCTCAACATGCAAGCATGCCACATCATCAAGCAACATGCATGGCAAAAGGCCCACCACAACATGCATTCATGCACATGAAAATGTCCACCTCAACATGCAAACATATATTAGATATTTTACAATACATTGATCAAACATAATAAAGCATATGGATTTGCAATTTTAGTTTTCGTAGTATCACTATTCACGTTCCATAGAAATCACATATTATCGAAATGTATTGCAAATATTCCCGCAACAACGTGTATGATGAAAAGCAACATCTTTAATGTGAACCTGAGTGGACCTTGAAGATATCATTATTCAATTAATAATTCTCATAATTAACATCTTTATCCAATTATTATTTTTCATTATGATGGATTGTCATTCTATGAAAGTACGATATTCCAATTCAGAATTAGGACATCATAATACACATTGTTCGACAAAGCTAAGCTTCTCCTAACAGTGAAAACTATTGAGAAGACCACCATGGTCCGTAATGAGAATGACCGAAGACGTGGGAATGATGTTGATAGATGCGCTTAACTAGGAATGTTCCTTATTAATATCTTCCTTCTTGGCCCTTGCGACTGGATGATTTAGGGGATACCCAAAGTTGTGCTTGATCATCACAAGGTTGAGGAATTAATTCTAGTCTGGTGATGGCGAGTTAATATATCCTCTAGACATGACAACTTTTATTGAGCGATTATCAGTTTGTATCGGTTTGCGAAATGAAGATATGATAGTTTCCTTCCAAAGTTACTTAAAAAGACCACCTATATATTGAATATATAAAAATTAGGTAAATTTTATCATGATATATTGGATATTTCGTACACTTAATTTGTTAACAAATTTGTTCTTCTTATTTTAGAATTCGTCTCCCAAGGAATGACAGGCATGATGTCAGCTTAGGTAGAAATCACATGAGCATGAAAGCTTAATCGAGGGTTGAATCAGACTGTGCAGGTCGCAATGGCATAAGTATATTTGAACCGTGGCAAAGGACACCATTTAGCTTGTATAACCACCAACAGTTTCCTAAAAGAATGCAATATAAAAGTCCACTAAGCTGAATACATTGTACAATATAACCACCAAGCGTGGCAAAGGACCGATCAGGCTATAAGCACTAATAGGCATTAATTATCCCTGTGCGCTGCTTTGGGCGTCTTCGCTTTCTTGCACTTCGCTGAGAGCTAATCGTCGGGTCAGGACTGCGCCAACAATGCCTTGACGCCTCCGCTGGTGGCCACGACAACAAGGCAGAAGGCTAGTAACTACTGCCCGGAGATAAAAAAGGAACTCATGAGGCTATTCGAGGCAAGGTTTTGGTTACCGAATGAGGCAATTTTACCGAGGGGGACTGATAAATGTGGTTACCATGGTTATCGAGAAATACCGAGAATATTTTCAGCGAATTTTATAGTTGAATTTTGAATTCAAATAAGTGAATAAACGAATATTCGAACCAAAGACCTCTCAAAATAGAAACTAGGTTGCTACGAACACGTCAGAACCAACTCTCATGGCATTAATTAGATCCTACGTACTTTACTGCCAATCGAGTGTTTAAATTAAAAAAATTGAAAAAAATGATATTTTTTGCTTGGTATGGTGATTTACCGAGGGGCACGGAAATACGCAATAATCATGGGAAATCTTGAAATTTCGACCAATAACCAAAACCTTGATTCAAGGTGCCAAGAAAGAAGGATGCATGGATCCAGTGACCACGCAGTCGTGCTTGATGAAACCTAAAACATGATCGCCAGAACTAGAGGCCCTATTGACATTGTCAAAATAGTTCCCAATACCTTCCATTTCTACGTGTAATTTATTAGAACCAAACATTCGAAGACACGATGCGGCATTGTGTGTTTGGGTGCGAAGGAAAAGTGAGGACGACGAGTATATGAGCACCTTCCAATATATGATAGTACTCGTGTATATTTCACAAAAAAAAGGGTAGTACTCGTGTATGGCAGGTGAGCGTGCACTATGTCTGAAAAAAATGACCAAATTGATGCCATTATGGGGATTTTACTATTGGGAAAACATGTTACATTATGTGAACTAAATAGTGTCAAGGAAAAAGATACATTTATCTGCAGAGCTAGACGCCTTAAGGGGTGTTTGTTTCCAAGGACTTTTTTGTGTAGGGACTAGAAGAAGTCCCTCTTACAGATTTTTTTACCAAACGAGAAGGACCTTTTAGGGACTAAACTAGGCATTTGAGACTAAATGAAGAAGACTCTCAAGGAGAGTCTTTTTGGAACTTTTTGGGACTTTTTCAACAATGCCCCTCCATGCACCCATTGGCCCGCCATCCCATGGTGTTGTTTGATTGTTATTTTTCTATATACTAGGGGTAACATGGTTATTTAATAACCTCTAGGAAGGGACTAGGGACTTTTTAGTCTCTGGAAACAAACAGGGAGGGACTTTTTAGGGATTAAGGACTTTTTAGTTGGGACTAGAAAAAGTCATAGGACTAGAGAACCAAACACCACCTTAGATGTTCATCCCAGTCTAAAGAAATTTCGCGTCACTGGTACCATGGACCATAGTTTTCTTTTCGAAAAGGAGGAGAAACCCCGACTTCCGCATTGAGCCATGCACACGGCCATCTTTATTATAGTATTCTACAAAATCTTATAAAATAACAGTTTGTCTAATTCACATCTAGATGCTTTCTAAGAATGTCACATCTAAACTCCCACAAATAACACAACAACAAGAAACAAAACAAATTTTGGAAAAAAATAGACCACAAACATAGTGGCCACAAGGTTAGACGTGACATAATTATGTCACATCTAGATGTGTCCTAGACAGACCCTATAAAATAATTACATGGATCAACCCAATGCCACCTTTCAGACGAACTGCCATACATATAAAGTTAATGGTGCGGTCTGGGCTGGCACCAACACACACAATGTAATCCAGTGGCCTCACCAAGCCTCCAGCCGGTGAGCCGGGAGAACCAACTAGTCTGGCATCCCCATATCATGCGCCCCATGCACGTGCTCTATAATCCACCGTCGTTGTCTTCAGTCGTCCCATTTTCAGGAATGATCAATGCATTAATCTTGCCAACCTCTTCTGTCGCAAACGCCACCATGGTGATAGACAATGCCATCCTCTTGCGTGTGCCCCACGTGCATCTAGCACCGGCACCCCACCGCGCGATGCCGCTGAGACCTGCTTCCGTCTATGCTGAAGATGCAACACAGCTCCACATCTTGCCCCCTCCGGCCAGCATGTGCTTCAAAACGATGTTGTCAGGAAGGAGAACGACGCCGAAAGTGTCGTCATCGTCTGATATGGGGGACCAGATCTAGGATTTTCCCCAGAACATCTCGACCATGGTGACACAAACTGCAACGAGGATGTTTCGACAAGGAAACGACGCCGGAGATGCAGTCATCGTCTGCCATATGACCATAGTCGGCATGATTTTCACTGGCAGTCGGGCCACCCCGATCCATGCGGAGCCTCGCCGTGGCTTGTCGGTGTCTCCCAAGTACCCTATCGGATTCATATAACGACGGCGGTGTGTAGTCACCGTGCCCTGTCGCTGCGTTCCAAGAATGGTGAGATCTCCCCGTACTCGTGTTGATGGCCGCCGACAGGAGCGGTGTGGCTTTGTCCTTGGGTGGCTATGCTGCCCATGTGGGAGATGGTGTCACTAGTAGAAAAAGGGCCATTTGTCCCGGTTCATAAGGCCCATCTGTTCCGGTGGAGGAACCGGGACTAAAGGGTCGTTACTAATGCCCTTGGCCTTTAGTCCCGGTTCTTATACGAACCGAGACAGATGGGCCTCCATGTGGCCGCTATGGCGAGCCCAGGCAGGAGGGCCTTTAGTCCCGGTTGGTGGCACCAACTGGGACCAATAGGCATCCACGCGTCAGCTGTTCAGGGGCTAGGGTATTTGTTTTTTTTCTGAAAGGGGGTGGATTTGGGGGGTTTTGTATGGTTAATTAAGGTGTTTCATATATTGTGTTAGGTAGCTAATTAATTAATAGAGAGAAGTGTCCTCTCTTATCTCCGTGCTTGGTCGACGCTACGTACTATACGTATAGAGAGGCCCTCGACACGCTAGCTAGTAAGAAAATGAAGGAAACCATTAAGTACAGAAGTTCGTCATGCATACCAAGAGAAGTGATCGACCTCTCCTTCTCCAAGAGATTGGTCGAACAACAAGTTTTCGTATTATCTATCCGACGCTACTGGCTACAGACATATACAATATGTAAGATCTGTTACAATCCCCTAGCATCTGAAATCAAGTTCCACATGGTATTCTCCGGCGTTATTGATGACATGGTTAAGAAAGAATCCCGCTAAAATTCCTCTTGAATTGCTTTCATGCGATCTTCTGGTAGGAGTTCATTCCGCATCTCCCACGACTAATTTGAAGAAGGGGGTTAATACATATATATGAATGAAACTCAACAGAAATGATGGTGTAATAAAATGAAATTGTGAATATTATTGCTTACGCACATCAAATTGTCTTTTAGAGTAGCCCGGCTTATCTTCGCAAGTCACGTTGTAGATGAACTCGCACACGTAGTATTCACAGAAATCATTCCCTTGTTCCTGCCACAAGCACTTTATGAGAAATAGAGGTCAATCAAACTGATAATGAAGCATTATAAATGGCATTGATGAAAGTAGCTAGAATCAACGGGATCGAGATGCGCGGAACTAGCTAGCTAGTACTACTTACTTTCGGGTATGTCCTGTCGTGGTTCTAGCTCTGACAGTGATGTAGGGGGGTGAGTATGGAGAGGCTAGATCTTAGCTATTGGGAAGTTGTAACACGCGAGGTTTACGAGTTCAGGCCCTTCTCGGAGGAAGTAATAGCCCTACGTCTCGGAGCCCGGAGGCGGTCGACTGGATTATGCGTGTATGGATTACAGGGGTGCGAACCCCCCATACTGAGGAGGGGGTGGCTTATATAGAGTTCGCCGGCCCCCTCCTGCCCTCAGTAATGCAGGGTTTAAGGTACATTTAAGATTGGGTGTTACTGGTAACGCCCCTAATAAAGTGCTATAATGACCATAAAGACTACTTAACAGCTGACCGTTTGCCTGCGGAGTGACTTTAGGTCTCCTGGCAGTCGAGTGGTTGGCTTCATGGTCGAGTGATAGTTTCTTGGTCGAGTGTCTTGAACCCGTCGAGTGGGATACCTTCAAGTCGATTGAAAGGTGGCTTCTTCTAGGGATGTCCTTGGGTAGGGCTCTTTGGACGGGTCCGTGCCCCTACCCTAGGTACATAGCTTCATCATTAGCCCCCGAATGGATCGAGGTTAGAGTGGGGAAAGAGTTGGGGATCTTTCCGACTGGTTCTTTGAGCTACACGAGTGCCTCGTTTCAGGCCGACCGCCACGGATGACGTGATCAACCTCTTACAGTCGCCTTGATCCATTCTAGGCCTTTCGTCAAGTGAATCTTTTTGCTTGTGACATGCCGAGTGTCGGCGCGAGCGGGGTCTTCTGCTTTTGGCAAGTTGTTCTGCGGCCCGCGGATGTCGCGGGATTCGGATTTTGGGAAGTGCGCGGGACGGGAGCAGCCGCAGTAATCGGAAGCGATAAAGCGGAAGCTCCTCGATCCCCGCGTCGCCTTTTTCGCCATGTACTGCGCGCGCGTCTGCTGTGGGATTTGACTGGATAGCCTGGGCCTACCAGTCAGCCACTCGGGAGCGGCCCCTTATAAGTTGCCGGCTCGGGGTTTCCAAGCCGTGCGCTCTCTTCTCCTTCCTTCTTCCTCTCTCCCTTCGCCAGTCCTTCCGCTACCTCCGCTCTCACCCTAGCGCCGCAAGCCCGTGTGAGATCTCGCCGGCGACGATGGTGAAGGGCAAGACGACTGCTTTGGAGCGCGTGAAGAAGGCGGCGGCGGCGGGGAAAGGGAAGAGGTTGGCTCGGGGCGGATCCTCCTCCAGGACCGCTCTGCCCAAAGGTTGGATCCAGGGCGACTGGATGCCGTCGGTGCTCCGGCAAGAGGATCTCGACGACATGGTCGAGGGGGGAGTCATTCCCCACGAAGCTGTGCGTCTTCCGGGGGGAGAGATCGAACCTCAACCCCGCGACGGTGAGTGCGTGCTCCTAGCCACCCACATCGACCGAGGGTTTTCTGTGCCGCTCCATCCTTTCTTCCACAGTTTCCTGAACTTCTTCGGAGCGCAGCTCCATCACTTCACTCCCAACTCCATTGTATACCTTGCTGCTTTCATCTCCATGTGTGAGGCTTTCTTGGGTTGTCGCCCCCATTGGGGACTCTTCAAACACATCTTTACCTGCCGTTCTCAATCGGTCAAGAAGGCCAAGTCGAGTGACGAGAGGACGTAGGTGATCCAGCTGTGCGGGGGCCTGGCGATCTAGATGAGGGGAAAGAGTTGTTTTCCATCTATCACCTTCCCGGAGTTGGTCCGTGGTTGGCAGTCGACCTGGTTCTACTGTCAGGACCAAGCGACCCCAGGACAGTCGACTGGTCTTCCTCCTTTTTCCCTCGACCGAGCCGAGAAGCCTGCCTCTCTGAAAGTCGCGCCGGAGGAAAGGGCCCAAGTCAAGGTGTTGGCAGGTCGAGTGGTTGAGCTTGTCCGTGAGGGTGTGACTGGTATGGACCTGCTGGAGGTCTTCCTCCAAAGGCACATCCAACCGCTCCAGGCCCACGACCACCCGATGTGGCTGTATTCGGGTCTTGACGACACCACTCGGATCCACCCGGAGGAGGTCACCGACGAGATGCTGGAGGGGTGGCTGTCGAGCATCACGGGGAACAAAGACAACCCCCGAGGAGCCAGGAGGGTAATCCCACTCGATAACTCGTATGAGGTGGACCAGGTATGTCTTTGTGCTCCCGACTGATATCTTGTCTTCTGCATTGGTCTTCTTTGAGTAAGTCAATTGACTTTCGTCTTGTCTGTTGTTTTCCAGGCGACCACCGAGATGTACTCGACGCCCAACGGGGCACAGGGGTCGACTGAGGAAGGGGAGGCGAGCGGAGGCGAGAGCGGGGACGACCAAGGCGAGTGGGAGTCCGACGGTGAGGGAGAGGGAGGCGACGACGTCTTCTCCAGCGAAGAGGAGGAGGAGGAGGTTGAACCCCCCGCTCGGAGAGGCGATCCAAGATTACACACGATCCAGCGCGGGAACGTGGTAAGGCGACTGCTCCTGTTGGGCAGTCATCGAAACGCCCTCGGACCTCTTCTCCTACGCCGACCGAAATGGCTCCCAAGTACCCACGCGCGACGCCGTCCAAGCCGCCCAAGGCTCTGCCCAAGATGAAGATAGATGTTCCTACCATTTCCGGGTAATAATAAAACTTGCTTTCCTTTGTCGACCGTGGACGGATCCTTGGTCGATTCACTGAGCCTACTGACTGACTTTCGAGATTTGCAGCAGTGCTACTTCTGAGGTCTCCGCCAAGAACGATGGCCAAGAGATGGAGGACGTTGTTACCTCCAACCCTGGTACGATCGCTGACGTCCCGCTTTTGAGTCGACTGAACCTTTATTGCAACTCTGGTCGATTGAATGTTTTCCTTGTAGCCCCTCCTTATGTTATCGACCTCCCGGACGACGATGACAACGAACCGCTGAGAGTGAAGAGGAAGAAGAGGGCGTCGGCTGGCAAGACCCCACAATCCACTCTGGCGCCTGAGGCCGTAGCTCGGGACGATGGTGAACCCACTCGGGCTTCCGTGACTTTCGCCATTCCTCTGACGAGTGTGCGGCCTTCAGCGTCGACTGCGGATCCGTCTTCGCTTTTTGCTGCGTACCCCGTCCCTGAGGACCAAGCGGCTGCTGCGAAGGAGGCTGTACGCCAGGCGGGGATCATGATGGAACAAGTGAAAGTGGCTCGGGAGGACTGCCAGGCGGCTTATGACGCAAGCTCGGCTCTTCAGAGCAACGTCCAGGTCAGTCGACTTCAACACTTGGTCTATTACGATATGTTCTTTGAAGAATCTCTTTTCCAAAGATCTTTATGTTTGTACACCCACTGGGTGTGTCTGCCAATTCTTGGACGAGTGGGGGCATGCTAAGTGCACCCACTGGGTGTAGTCCCCGAGACTATGGTGGACTGCTGGCAGCCGACTGTAGTCTTTATATTGAGTTGTTGTAGCTGTGTTTCTTCACTCGGTCTGATCAGGCCTTGTCGAATGGAACGGTATCCTGTCGACTGCGGGCAGTCGACTTTTTTTTTACAGTGGGGGCACGCTGAGTGCACCCACTGGGTGTAGTCCCCGAGACTACTGTCGAATGTTTTTGCTTCGGCTGTAGTCTTATAAACGCCATCATTGCCTCTTAGTTACTCGGAAGCAACTTGTCTTGGACTCGACTTCGGGGGTCGGTCGGGTGGGATAGGAACCGGTGGGGGCACGCTAAGTGCACCCACTGGGTGTAGTCCCCGAGACTATGGTGGACTGCTGGCAGTCGACCGTAGTCTTAGTATTTATTGCCTTTGTTGTTTTTTACTGAAATGATAACTTCTCCCCTTTGACTTTAGAAATCCTGCAATCTTGGAGCCCGCTTGACTGACCTGGAGAAGCAGCAAATTCAACTGAACCTTGATCTGGAGCTGGCCAGAACAGAGCTGCAGAGGGTCAGAGACGGCGCCGTAGGTAAGACGCCTTTGTCGACTGGTTAGTTTTTAGGCTTGAGTACCCTTCTGCTATTTCCGAATCAATCATCATTTCTTTGCAGAAAAACTGAACGAAGCTCTGGCGAAGAAGGATCAGGACTTGGCTGCCGCCCGTAAGGAGGCTGATGACAAGACCGCTCTGGCCGTCCAGAAGCTGGCTTAGGTCGACCAATTAGAAGGATAGAATACCAAGTTGAAGACCGCTCTGAATGAAGCCAACAGGGAGTCTTCACGTTGGAAGAAGGAGCACCTCACCCTGAGCGAGAAGATGGAAGGCATCGCTCGCAGGAGGGACGACCTGGAGAGCTACTTGAGGAGCCTTGCCAAGAAGTTGTACATCAAGCTCGAAGGTGCACATTCAGTTTCGACTGGTTTTTTTTTGTGTCGCCTCAGTCTTATGAAAATTGACTTATCCTTGGATCGTGTATGCAGAGCTTTGCCAGAACTTTGAAGAGGAGACTGGGCGGATCGAAACAGGTTTGGATCCAATCAACTCTCCGGTGAAAGATGAAGCTGCCATGAATCTGCTCCGACTGGAATCTCGCATTGACGGCGTCGTGGATTACTTGGCTCGACTGAAGGTTGCCATGTCGCGGATCGACCCGGCACTTTGGCCAGAGTCTACGCTCCAGAACGATCTCGAGTCTCTGATGACTCGACTTAACGGAATCCCTGACCGAGTGCAGGAGTGGAAGAAGTCTTCTGCTCGGTGTGGCGCTGATGTGGCTCTGTCTCTGGTCCGCGTCCATTGCAAGGAGGCGCGGGAGGAGAATCTGGCCGCCATCCAAGTTGCCAACACGAGGAAGCACAACTTTCAGGACATCATGGAGACATTTATTGCTGCTGCCACCCGTATCGCAGACGGGATCGACTTGGATGAGTTCGTCGCCCCTTCTAGTCCTCCACCTGAGGAATGAAAAACTCTTTATGCTTCACTTTGAATTTGCCTCGGAATGCCGAGTGGGTTTTGTAACCGTTAGACTCCGCCTTGAATTTGCCTCGGAATGCCGAGTGGAATTGTAACAGTTAAACTCTGCCGAGCCGAGGGCTCGAATTCTTTTATCTGAGATCTGGGACCTTTTAGGTTTTTTTTGAACTTGATTTATAGTTGAACATCCTTGTGGACAATCCGTCGAGTGGAACTTGGTCTTCACTCGAAATAACTTTTGTATTTGTGGTGCATCTCCGAAGGAGAAGGTAGCAGTCGATTTGCACCTCGCCGTCCTTGCGGATTGGGTTGTGTTCCGTACTTAGGCGAGCACTGGGCTGCAGCTAGCCCCCGAGTGGGAGGTTTGCTCTCCACTCGGTAGGATTTTTAAACACTTAGGCGAGCACTGGGCTGCAGCTAAGCCCCCGAGTGGGAGGTTTGCTCTCACTCGGTAGGATTTTTTTAATACTTAGGCGAGCACAGGGCTGCAGCTAAGCCCCCGAGTGGGAGGTTTGCTCTCACTCGGTAGGATTTTTTTTAATACTTAGGCGAGCCCTGGGCTGCAGCTAAGCCCCCGAGTGGGAGGTTTGCTCTCCGCTCAGTAGGATTTTTTCAAACTTAGGCGAGTGTCTGATTGCAGCTAAGTCTCTTAGTGGGAGAACTTAGGCGAGTGCTGGACTGCAGCTAAGCCCCCGAGTGGGAGGTTTGCTCTCACTCGGTAGGATTTTTTCAATACTTAGGCGAGCACGGGGCTGCAGCTAAGCCCCCGAGTGGGAGGTTTGCTCTCCACTCGGTAGGATTTTTTCAAACTTAGGCGAGTGCCTGGCTGCAGCTAAGTTTCTAAGTGGGAGAACTTAGGCGAGTGCTGGACT
>NC_053028.1:43011719-43037210 GCF_003073215.2 Triticum urartu | reverse complement strand
CATATAAATATACTATTATTGACATCTTTTATGATTGGGAGCACTTATCAAAATATGACATGCTAAAGAGTTGATGTTGGACAAGGAAGACAACGTAATGGGTTATGTTTTCTTATATCCGAGATAAAGTATGTTGTCATGGATCATCAAACATGTTGAGCTTGCCTTTCCCCCTTGTGCTAACCAAATTCTCAGCACCAAGTAGAGATACTACTTGTGCTTCCAAACCTTAAACCAGTTTTGCCATGAGAGTCCACCATATCTACCTATGGATTGAGTAAGATCCTTCAAGTAAGTTGTCATCGGTGCAAAGCAATAAAAATTGCTCTAAATATGTATGATTGATTGTGGGAGAAATAAGCTTTATACGATCTTGTGATGTGGAAGTAAAAAGCGACGGACTGCATAATAAAGGTTCATATCACAAGGGCAATATAAAGTGACGTTCTTTCGCATTAAGATTTTGCATCCAACCATAAAAGTGCATGGCAACCTCTGCTTCCCTCTGCGAAGGGCCTATCTTTTATTATTATCTTCTACCTTATGCAAGAGTCATGGTGATCTTCACCTTTCCTTTTTCATTTTATCCTTTGGCAAGCACAGTATGTTGGAAAGATTCTGATATATGTACCTAATTGGATGTAGGGGGCATGAGTTATTATTGTTGACATTACCCTTGAGGTAAAAGGTTGTGGGGCGAAACTATAAGCCCATATCTTTCTCTGTGTCCGATTAAAACTCCGTAACCACAAGTATTCCGCGAGTGTTAGCAATTATGAAGGACTAGATGATAGTTGAGTATGTGGACTTGCTTTTTGCTCTGACATAGACTCTTTCTGATGTTATGTTAAATTGCAATTGCTTCAATGACTGAGGTTATAGTTTGTTGGTTCTCAATAAGGTTTCTGATTCATACTTTTGCATTGTGAATAGATCATCACTTGAACATAAGTAATCATATGACAATATCTATATATGTTGCTGTTATGAGAATAATCATGATGCCTTCATATGTCCGTATTTTATTTTTTTATCGACGCTTCTACCTCTAAACAGGGGACATATTTATGTTATCGGCTTTTCGCTTGAGGACAAGCAGGTCCTAAGCTTGGGGGAGTTGATACGTCCATTTTGGCATCATGCTTTTATATCGATATTTATTGCATTATGGCTGATTATTTCACATATGTCACAATACTTATGGCTATCTCTCTTATTTTACAAGGTTTACATAAGGAGGGAGAATGCGGCAGTTGGAATTTCTGGGGCTGGAAAAGGAGCAAATATTAGAGACTATTCTGCACAACTCCAAAGTCTGAAACTCCACGGAATACCTGATAATAAATAATGAAAAATCCTCGCCAAAGATGAAGACCAGGGGGCCCACACCCTGTCCATGAGGGTGGGGGGCACGCCCCCCTAGGGCGCGCCCCCTACCTCGTGGGCCCCCTGGTGGCTCTCCGATGACCATCTTCTGCTATATGAAGTCTTTCATCGAGAAAAAAACCAGAAGCAACCTTTCGGGACGAAACTCCGCCGCCATGAGGCGGAACCTTGCCGGAACCAATCTAGGGATCCAGTAGAGCTGTTCTGCCAGGGAAACTTCTCTTCTGGAGGGGGAAATCATCGCCATCGTCATCACCAACGCTCCTCTCATCGGGAGAGGGCAATCTCCATCAACATCTTCACCAGCACCATCTCCTCTCAAAACCCTAGTTCATCTCTTGTATCCAATTCTTGTCTCCAAGTCCGGGATTGGTGCTAGTAGGTTGCTAGTAGTGTTGATTACTCCTTGTAGTTGATGCTAGTTGGTTTATTTGGTGGAAGATCATATGTTCAGATCCTTTATGCATATTATACCCCTCTGATTATGAACATGAATATGCTTTGTGAGTAGTTACGTTTGTTCCTGAGGACAAGGGAGAAGTCTTGCTATTAGTAGTCATGTGAATTTGGTATTCGTTCGATATTTTGATGAGATGTATGTTGTCTAGCCTCTAGTGGTGTTATGTGAACGTCGACTACATAACACTTCACCATTATTTGGGCCTAGAGGAAGGCATTGGGAAGTAATAAGTAGATGATGGGTTGCTAGAGTGACAGAAGCTTAAACCCTAGTTTATGCGTTGCTTCGTAAGGGGCTGATTTGGATCCATATGTTTCATGCTATGGTTAGGTTTACCTTAATACTTTTGTTGTAGTTGCGGATGCTTGCAATAGAGGTTAATCATAAGTGGGATGCTTCTTCAAGTAAGAACAGCACCCAAGCACCGGTCCACCCACATATCAAATTATCAAAGTACCGAACACAAATCATATGAACGTGATGAAAACTAGCTTGACGATATTCCCATGTGTCCTCGGGAGCGCTTTTCATATTATAAGAGTTTGTCCAGGCTTGTCCTTTGCTACAAAAAGGATTGGGCCACCTTGCTGCACTTTATTTACTTTTGTTACTTGTTGCTCGTTACAAATTATCTTATCACAAAACTATCTGTTACCACTTATTTCAGTACTTGCAGAGAATACCTTGCTGAAAACCGCTTATCATTTCCTTCTGCTCCTCGTTGGGCTCCTACTTATCGAAAGGACTACGATAGATCCCCTATACTTGTGGGTCATCATGGAACGATCTGCATGCCGTCCTTGATGCACCAGAACGACCACTGCATGCATCGCGGCAGGGCGTTGATTGGGCATGCACGAGAATTTGGTTCTGCTCGCAATATGGATGATACCTGAACGATGAAGTGAACATGCATGCTAGCACGGGAGACCTATTTCCGCTATACAATACTTGAGTACTCATGTTCCTACTACTAGTAGTAGTAGAAGTACAACTGTGGTACACTTGATGGTCAAAATACTATTCATCCGGTCCTCACAGTGAAGTGACAACACCCTGCGCCTGACACTAGTCCAGGCGGCGTGTTCGGGTTACCAAAGTCAGCCTCACCCTGTGCACTGTGCAGTCTGTCACCGCCGCTATACAGCACATTGGCGCCTCGCCTCGTCTCCCTCTCCGCTCCCATAGCACCACTCCATCTCCATCTCCTTCTCCGTCTCTGTCTCCATCTCCATCTCACTGTGCCCCCGCGTACCGTCGCCTCACTCGCCTCCCCCAGTACCACTATTCCCTCGCTAGCCGCTCCAGCACCGACATCCTTCTCCCCCATAAATCAAGCCCCCTTCCAAACTCCACCATGGCCGAACGCGAACCACGTAGCATCCATATGAGCCGCGATTGGAGCAATCTCCCAAGTGACATCCTCGACCTCTGTTGTTCGTTTATGGATACGTTGAGCGCCCTGCGGCTGGCTGCATGCTCGAGGGACATGCACACGGCCATCGTCGAAGCGAGGCCTAAGCTTTTCAAGACACCCTGCTTGCTGCTATCTGGTCTTGCGAGATTGGCTCACCATGATACGGAGGCGTGCATGATGCTCCTCGACTTCAATCCGATCTCCATTAGCCGAAACTTCTTTGTAGGTATGTAGTGGGTCGCCGTACATCATTTCCCTCGACATCGATCCGATCACCATCACCCGAAACTTCTTGGCAGGTATGTACTGGGTCGGCATGAACTCCCACTGGATGGCTGCCTTCAGAGAAGACGGTAAAAAGTTGGTGCTCGTGAACTTGGATGACCTCCCATGAGATTATCCTTCCTCCGTTGGATTGCATAGAGTATTACCATCGCGGTCCAAGTCATCTAGATTACTATGTCAGTTGGACGGACCTTGTTTTGCAGAAGATTGTAATCTGCCAAGTGCCCACACGACATGCAAATTACGCAGACTTCAAGCTAATTGCCTTGTTCGACCGCGGACTCGCCTATCTTTACGCCGGTGCCTTCTTTAGCTGGAGACAACTCGGCTCGCAGTGGATCATCGTCAAAGCTGATACACACTTCTGTGATGCTATTGAAAACAATGGCATCATCTACGCGATCGACAAAGCAGATGGCACTGCGTATTGCTGGGATGGTGCATGTAAGTTGTTTCCGTCTCATGTTAATGATGACGCCATGACACTGTTTGAACTTTTTGCGATGATTGGCATATCCATGTTTGAGCAGAATTGGAGTAGAACTATGGCAATGTATTAGAGACGCCGTAAATCAACTATATTTGGAATGAGTTAATTCATGCGATTGTGACCATGTCATTACAGCCAATTTGTACCCTGAATAATCAAACGGTTTGGAATATATGGATATTATCCTTATTTTACAGTAATCTATATACTACTACTAAATATGAGTGTGTATCAATGGCCATGTTAGTTTCCTCATTTTCATGATGTAGAAACATGCACCACACTGTTGGTTTCATCTAACCATACATTAGGGAAGTAAATGTGCATATGGAGAACTCTATATTTGGAAGTAGTGAAATCCTGCAATGCTTACCAAGTGTACATACCTATATTCGCTCTTCAGCAATCAATGGCTAGAATAATATCCTCACAAAAAATTTGCCCACAGAACACGAGTATATAACAATGCATGGTCTGTTAGTTACCTTGAAGAATTTGTTTGTGAGGACAGAACATGATTACATATCATGCATGACATGGTAGTTTCCTGTGAAGAATCGATTGCGAGATAACATGAGTATAACCATGCATGGCACTTCTATATTTTCGAACCCAGTATACATTTCCCTGTATTTTCCTCCCAGTTCCAACAGGGACATATCAATGATGTTTCTTGCATTATCCTACTCATACTCTGAACAATGCTGATCTTACATTAACAATGCATGTCCTTTTTGATATGATGTAGTGTCCCTACAGTTACTGCCCTTTGTAATCACACCACCTTTGCCAAAAACAGGGAAGCACAACTGGTTCCTCGCTCGATCAGACGATGGCAAAAGACTGATGATCATTCGGACACATGAGATGGAAAAGTTATATTGCAAAAACCCCACTGTATACAAGCACCGTGTAATACGTGAGTATCCGGACAGTGGCTGTTACGTCTATGAGCAGGATACCAGCTTGTTGAGGCCTTTAGGATTTTTTAGTTGGAGGCGGATAAACAGCCTTGGTTCACACTCTCTGTTTCTCGGACCCAATTATCCGATTAACCAGGAGATCACCGTTGGCAAGGACCTTGATGGTAGAGAGGCTCTGTTTGCTATGGAAAACTGTGTCTACATGGCGAGCCCTAGGAGTTCGGGAGCAAACTGCCCTGATTGTCAATGATACAGCCTGTGGCCAAAAGAAGGTGAGAATGACAAAGGCATCCGGATTAACTTTGATCCTTGGATGTCTCAATTACGATAGGCAGTGATGTGGTTCAAGCCTTCAGGTTGATAGGTAATTGGGTTGTTGCATCGAAAGGGTGGAGTACTGGTGTCTCCGGATCACTGGTCGCTAAAGCGGGGCTGCAAATTATGATGGTGTTGGATCATCTCTTCGAATGACTTTGTTGTCTTTGCTGCTGGTTCTGGATGGGTAGTTATTTCTTTTGTTATGCATATTCCTTGTCATTGGGTCATCCTCGTCTATGTCACTCTTACTATGTAGTAATTGCTTCTGTTTAGAATGTCATTCTCGTATGGATCACGAGAGTCTGAGCGCTGCAGATGGGTCCGTTTTGGTGGTGTAGCAAGACTTCTTATGAACTATCATGTCTTGATGTTTATGTCAGTAGTAGTCACTAGTCAGTGTTTGAATGTTGTATATATCGTTGTTTCGAACTGTTTATTGTCTCAAACTACTGGTGGGCTAAATGAGGGCATCACCATTCTCCAGTGTTCAGAGTATATCTCCTTTTTCCAAGTTATATAATTTGAGCTCAGTGTCTTTTCGATGATGTACACTTGTTTGGGCCAGTGAGGTGTCGTTGAATATGGGTCGAGTAGTAACGCAATGCCAAACAGGTCAATTATGACTCTCAGGCCGGGCTCTCAAAAGATCCTAAAAAAAAGGCCGGGCTCTCCAAAAAAGAAAGAATAAGGACTCTTAGGACGACATGTGGGCGCCACCGGTGTTTTCGTGCGCTTGCGCGCCGAGAGCATATTGGCGCGTGCTCGAAATTCATGCTACCTTTTCATCCCCAGTCTCCCGTCCCTCCCCCACCTCTGGAATCTCGATTCCTACTACACTTACCCCAAATCCCCCTCCTGTACTCCCTGTACTCAAGCACACTATCTTGTCGCCGGTCAACGCGGATCTCCGACTCGGAGATCCTGAGGTCCGTCCTGCCTTCGGTCGCTGGCGTGTTGTCGCTCAACAGTGGCATGGCGGCGCTTGACGACCAGTTTGCCGGTAAAGTGCAGATGGTAACCATCAACGGCGACCGGCCTCCTGTCTCGCCGGACGACCTTGTCAAAGCTCTTGGCATTGCGCACGGCATCCAAATAAGTGACTTGCTCGTCGAAGTCTGTCCGCCACCGGCTGATTTCTTCGTCAGGTTCTGGACAACTTTCGACTGCAGTCGTGTGTTCGAATCTTCCTGGCGTTTGTTCTGCGATGGCACGCTGGTGAGCTTTGATCGGTGGCACCCAGGATGGGGCTCGGTGCAGTCTGAGCTTGAGTTTTTAACAAAGCTTACCTTCCACGGCATGCCTCGATGTTCTTGGAACAGCGAGTCCATGAACGAGCTTATCAACGACCTTGGAGGTGAGCTCGTAAGTATGTTTGTTCCTCCAGACAGCTGGGCTCTGACGGTTATGGCATGGATGAAGAACGGGGTTGTACTATTCGTCGCCACCAAGGCCGCCGCGGACCACGTTAGGGATGTACCTGTATCGAGTGTTCGTTCATGTCCGAAGAAGTGGTCAATCCATCAATCGAAGTCCTGCCCCGCCGCTGGTGCCAGGGTCCATCGACGATGTCCATTACAGGAGTCAACGTCAGACTTTCCCCGTGTTGCTCGGAACGATGGATGGCACAGGGCCTACTCCATCCCGCGGCGGAGGCCACTGCTTCTTTTGGGAGAAGAGGCAGGGCTGGCTGCCTGGATGTGCTCTAATTTGAGGTAACAACTGAATCTTGTCAGATACTAGTTAATCCGAGCTATGGGTGTGAAGCACTGATATGCCAGTACATTTGATTGTGACCTGTTCTAATTTTGTACCTGAACTTTTTTTAGAAAGGGTTGTACGTCAACTTAATGTGCTAGCAGAACTTATTGTGTTGTCTGTCTGTTTTCTTTGCACAACATTCAAGATATTTCCCCGTCATTGATAAAGACGATGAACCGTTATGTACGACTTCGTTGGTTTCAACATAGCCCTTCCCGTAGCGATCCACTGCTTCCATCCTGATTGTGCCGCCTGCGTGAAATTTTTGTATGCAAATTCAGTGTGCTATGATGTTCTATATGATTGTGTCAACTATATAAGTTTTTATTGAGCATCAGCAATGCATATGGCTGAAAGATGTATTTCCGAGCATCGACCGATGGGTCTCTCTCTCTCACTCACACACACACGCACACACACGCGCACATGCACAAGTGGGACCCGTTGAATTATTTATTTGCTCGTGACAGCTTTTAATTAGGTTCCACTGTAATCTAACTTTTTTCTTAAGTTATTAATTGAGCTCAGTGACTTCAAAAAGTTGTACAGAAGCCTTGTTTGGGCCTTTCCGGCGTCGCTGAATGTGGGCTGAGTAACCATGTTAGGTTGTACTGTACTACACAGGCCTGTTTTTTCAACATCACCAATGCAACTGGGCCGACAGTTGTACACAATATCCGGGTCAACTTGTTATTCTCCGCCCCGCTGGGCTGCAAACTTTCCTAGGAGGTATGCATTAGGCTTAACAAGAAAATGGACTTTAAGAAATAATAAATGGGATGTAATTATAATAACTGGACAGTTACTATGCACCAAACACGTAATTAGTTTGAAAAATATATTATTTTTGGAATCTAAAATTTTTAATTTCATTACTTGTTGCGCGTGCAATATTTCGTTGGATTTTAACGTAATACAACTTTATTTTGAAACTATATTTAACCTGACTAGAAATTTTGGATAAAAATATTTCGGATCCCATCAAAATGTGGGGATTTTTTTGAATTCTGTTTTGAGCGGTTGTTTGAAATTATTAATCATTGTCCTAACTAGAAGTTGGGCTGTACTTTTAACAAACTGTAAATGGGATGTAGTAAATTCCATTAGAATTAAAAAATGGGCTTGTACATCTTACAAATCGCAAATGGTCTATATGTTCTCTGCCAAATCCGAGTTGTGGGCCTACTAAGTTGCCGCGTACCAAGGGCTTTGTCAACTTAGTCAATATAAACGATTCTAGCTGCAGTGATCATACGATGTCCGTCCAACGGCCGTAGTGCTTTTTCAACCTCTAGTCTTCTTGCTCCAGCCGCCAAAGCAGCGCCGGTCGTGTCGCGTGCTCCTGCCTCCCGTGGCTGGCTGTGATGTCGCGGAGGCCTCACCGCCCAGTACTACTCCCACCGCTCGCCAGGCCATCCCTCTACTCACCCACACCCCTGTTATTCTGCGGCGATGGCAGCCTCACACCGCAGCCGAACCAGTGAACCCTCGTACTCCTCTCCGCGCGGGCTTCCACTGCTGCGTCTTCCCCGGCTCGCGTCGTCCCTTCCTAGGCTCGCCGTCATCAGACCACCGCCCTGGTGCTCTCGGCGCGGCGTGGTCAACGACCGACTTCCATCGGCAGAGGCTGAGAGGCTGAAAGCTGGGTCCAGGCGGCCGCAAGGAAGTGCCTCCTTATTACACGCAAAACAATTATTCCTCCACCTGACAGCAGGGACCCACTAGAAGGGCCACCTTATTTCACGAAAAAAACGTTTCCCCCCTGACTGCTGGGAATCACCGGACGGGCCAACGTATTTCGCGAAAAAAACGTTCCCCCTCCTGTCAGCTCGGACCCACCGGAAGTGCCTCCTTATTATAGCCAGAGCAATGGTCCCAGTTCGTGGCACGACCAGGACTAATGCTCCCTTTAGTCCCGGTTGGTGCCACAAACCGGGACCAAAGTTCTCTTTTCAGCAGCCAAAGGGCGGGAAGCATAGGCCTTGGTCCCGGTTGGTGGCACCAACTGGGACTAGGGGGGCATCGTCCCAGTTGTTGCCACGAACCGTGTACCAAATGGCCCCCCTATGGTCCCGGTTGGTGCCTCCAACCGGGACCAATGGCCTTGTGCTGGCGCTGGCGCGGCCGAAAGTTTAGTCCCACCTCGCTAGCTAAAGGGCGCCGGCACTTGTTTATAAGCGCTGGTGTGCCTCCCCATTCGAGCTCCTCTCTAATGCAGGCTTTCGGGCCTAAACTTGCTACTGCCTGTGGGCCTATTGGGCCTTCTGCGGGCCTGAATCCTGGCCCATGTAGGGTTTCTAGTTGTATTCAGTGTGGAGGCCCAGTAGGTGGCATTTTTTTTGGTTTTTTCTTTTTTATTTCTAATTTATTTTGGTTTTTTATTTTTTTATTTCTACTTAAAACTAAATACTTACAGTTTTTTAGTGATTTCTTTTTGCTTTTAGGTCACAAAAATTATAAACTCTTTGTTAGTGCCATTAGTTTTAAATTTTGAATAGTTTAAATTTGAATTTTTAAAATTATGTGAATCACTAGTTTATGAATAACTTTACTATAAATATATTTTTTTCTATTTATTTTTATTTATACTTACAACTAAATACTTATAGTTTTTTAGTGATTTCTTTTTGATTTTAGGTCACAAAAATTATAAACTTTCTGTTAGTGCCATTAGTTTTAAAATTTTGAATAGTTTAAATTTGTATTTTTAAAATTTGTGTGAATCACTAGTTTATGAATAACTTTACTATAAAAATAGAATTTTTTTTCTTTTTGCTATTTATTTTTTATTTATACTTACAATTAAATACTTATAGTTTGATTTTAGGTCACAAAAATTATATTCTTTTTGCTATTGAAGAATATTATAGTTTTATTTAGTTGATCATAACATAATATTTTAATTGATTCTTTTTATTTTCATAAAAGTTTTGTAGTTCATTCTGTTTGCTATTAATTCATTCTTTGAGTAAATGACTCTGAAATTGGAAAGCATTTAAAATGAAACTCTGAAAAGGTTGAAAGTTGGCATGGTATCATCATTTCACCCACATAGCATGTTCCAAAAAGTAGAGAGGGTTACGACAAAAACTTGATGCACTTCGTGTACAAAATGGACAATCACTTTCGAAGTATCAAAGTTTCGGACAATAACTGCGCCACATCATTGGCTAGGACGAATGGTTCGTCTGTGTACCCAAGATTGTTTAGATCCACTGTTGTCATACCGTACTGTGGGTCTACCTGTACCCCGCCTCCTGACATATTGATCCATTTGCCTCAACACATAAAACCTTGAACCATAAGACATGAAGCATTTCAAATGAACTCTGAAAAAGTTGAAAGTTGGGATGGTATCATAATTTCACCCACATAGCATGTGCATGTACAAAACGGACAATGGTAGCATGTTCGTCTGTTACAAATTTGGCATGGTATCATCATAATAGTTGCGGGAGAAAGTCTTCACTTTTTCTTCGCTTGTGTCATTTGCTTATTGCGCCGTAACCATGGATAATCTTCATTGTTTATCAGGATGCTTGGGTCAGCCTTGACATTGAAGGGAGGAATTTCATGAAACTTTTCATAATCTTCAGACATGTCTGTCTTGCCGTCCACTCCCAGGATGTCCCTTTTTCCTGAAAGAACTATGTGGCGCTTTGGCTCATCGTATGATGTATTCGCTTCCTTATCTTTTCTTTTTCTCGGTTTGGTAGACATGTCCTTCACATAGATAACCTGTGCCACATCATTGGCTAGGACGAACGGTTCGTCAGTGTACCCAAGATTTTTCAGATCCACTGTTGTCATTCCGTACTGTGGGTCTACCTGTACCCCGCCGCCTAACAGATTGACCCATTTGCACTTAAACAAAGGGACCTTAAAATCAGGTCGTAGTCAAGTTCCCATATGTCCACTATGTAACCATAATATGTATCCTTTCCGCTCTCGGTTGCTGCATCAAAGCGGACACCGCTATTTTGGTTGGTGCTCTTTTGATCTTGGGCGATCGTGTAAAATGTATTCCCATTTATCTCGTATCCTTTGTAAGTCAATACAGTCAAAGATGGTCCCCTGGACAACAAGTACAACTCATCACAAACAGTGTTGTCACCTCTGAGACGTGTTTCCAACCAACTGCTGAAAGTCCTGATGTGTTCACATGTAATCCAGTCGTCGCACTGCTCCGGGTGTTTGGAGCGCAGACTGTTCTTGTGTTCATCGACATACGGGGTCACCAAGGTAGAGTTCTGTAGAACTGTGTAGTGTGCTTGAGACCAAGAATATCCGTCCCTGCATATTATTGAGTCTCTTCCAAGAGTGCCTTTTCCAGTCAGTCTCCCCTCATACCGCGATTTAGGGAGACCTATCTTGTTAAGGCCAGGAATGAAGTCAACACAAAACCCGATAACATCCTCTGTTTGATGGCCCATGGAGATGCTTCCTTCTGGCCTAGCGCGGTTACGGACATATTTCTTTAGGACTCCCATGAACCTCTCAAAGGGGAACATATTGTGTAGAAATACGGGCCCCAGGATGACAATCTCGTCGACTAGATGAACTAGGACGTGCGTCATGATATTGAAGAAGGATGGTGGGAACACCAGCTCGAAACTGACAAGACATTGCGCCACATCACTCCTTAGCCTTGGTACGATTTCTGGATCGATCACCTTCTGAGAGATTGCATTGAGGAATGCACATAGCTTCACAATGGCTAATCGGACGTTTTCCGGTAGAAGCCCCCTCAATGCAACCGGAAGCAGTTGCGTCATAATCACGTGGCAGTCATGAGACTTTAGGTTCTGAAACTTTTTCTCTGGCATATTTATTATTCCCTTTATATTCGACGAGAAGCCAGTCGTGACCTTCATACTGAGCAGGCATTCAAAGAAGATTTCTTTCTCTTCTTTCGTAAGAGCGTAGCTGGCAGGACCTTTATACTGCTTCGGAGGCATGCCGTCTTTTTCGTGCAAACGTTGCAGGTCCTCCCGTGCCTCAGGTGTATCTTTTGTCTTCCCATACACGCCCAAGAAGCCTAGCAGGTTCACGCAAAGGTTCTTCGTCACGTGCATCACGTCGATTGAAGAGCGGACCTCTAGGTCTTTCCAGTAGGGTAGGTCCGAAGAATATAGATTTCTTCTTCCACATGGGTGCGTGTCCCTCAGCGTCATTCGGAACAGCTAGTCACCGGGACCCTTTCCAAAGATTACGTAGTGTAAATCATTGACCATAGCAAGCACGTGATCACCGGTGCGCATGGCGGGCTTCTTCCGGTGATCTGCCTCGCCTTTGAAATGCTTGCCTTTCTTTCGACATTGATGGTTGGTCGGAAGAAATCGACGATGGCCCAGGTACACATTCTTCCTGCATTTGTCCAGGTATATACTTTCAGTGTCATCTAAACAGTGCGTGCATGCGTGGTATCCTTTGTTTGTCTGTCCTGAAAGGTTACTGAGAGCGGGCCAATCGTTGATGGTCACGAACAGCAACGCCTTAAGGTTAAATTCCTCCTGTCTGTGCTCATCCCACGTACGTACACCGTTTCCATTCCACAGCTGTAAAAGTTCTTCAACTAATGGCCTTAGGTACACATCAATGTCGTTGCCGGTTGCTTAGGGCCTTGGATGAGAACTGGCATCATAATGAACTTCCGCTTCATGCACATCCAAGGAGGAAGGTTATACATACATAGAGTCACGGGCCAGGTGCTGTGATTGCTGCTCTGCTCCCCGAAAGGATTAATGCCATCCGCGCTTAAAGCAAACCATACATTCCTTGGGTCCTTTGCAAACTCATCCCAGTACTTTCTCTCGATTTTTCTCCACTGCGACCCGTCAGCGGGTGCTCTCAACTTCCCATCTTTCTTTCGGTTCTCACTGTGCCATCGCATCAACTTGGCATGCTCTTCGTTTCTGAACAGACGTTTCAACCGTGGTATTATAGGAGCATACCACATCACCTTCGCAGGAACCCTCTTCCTGGGGGCTCGCCGTCAACATCACCAGGGTCATCTCGTCTGATCTTATACCGCAATGCACCGCATACCGGGCATGCGTTCAGATCCTTGTATGCACCGCGGTAGAGGATGCAGTCATTAGGGCATGCATGTATCTTCTCCACCTCCAATCCTAGAGGGCATACGACCTTCTTTGCTGCGTATGTACTGTCGGGCAATTCATTATCCTTTGGAAGCTTCTTCTTCAATATTTTCAGTAGCTTCTCAAATCCTTTGTCAGCCACAGCATTCTCTGCCTTCCACTGCAGCAATTCCAGTACGGTACCGAGCTTTGTGTTGCCATCTTCGCAATTGGGGTATAACCCTTTTTTGTGATCCTCTAACATGTGATCGAACTTCAGCTTCTCCTTTTGACTAATGCATTGCGTCCTTGCATCGACAATGACCCGGCGGAGATCATCATCATCGGGCACATCGTCTGGTTCCTCTTGATCTTCAGCAGCTTCACCCGTGGCAGCATCATTGGGCACATCGTCTGGTTCCTCTTGATCTTCACCAGCTCCCCCCGTTGCAGCATCACCGTATTCAGGGGGCACATAGTTGTCATCGTACTCTTCTTCTTCGCCGTCTTCCATCATAACCCCTATTTCTCCGTGCCTCGTCCAAACATTATAGTGTGGCATGAAACCCTTGTAAAGCAGGTGGGAGTGAAGGATTTTCCGGTTAGAGTAAGACCTCGTATTCCCACATTCAGTGCATGGACAACACATAAAACCATTCTGCTTGTTTGCCTCAGCCGCATCGAGAAACTCATGCACGCCCTTAATGTACTCGGGTGTGTCTGTCACCGTACATCCATTGTCGGTTCATCTGCGTGCATTATATATAATTAAGTGTCCAAATTAATAGAAGTTCATCATCACATTAAAACCAAAAGTGCATACATAGTTCTCATCTAACAACATATAGCTCTCCAGAGCATCTAATTAATTAAACCATACATTGAAACTATGTAAAACATTTCAATGCGAAAACAAATGCGATCATAATCGCAACCAAGGTAACAATTGATCCAACGGCATAATGATACCAAGCCTCGGTATGAATGGCATATTTTCTAATCTTTCTAATCTTCAAGCGCATTGCATCCATCTTGATCTTGTGATCATCGACGACATCCGCAACATGCAACTCCAATATCATCTTCTCCTCCTCAATTTTTTTATTTTTTCCTTCAACAAATTGTTTTCTTCTTCAACTAAATTTAACCTCTCGACAATAGGGTCGGTTGGCATTTCCGATTCACATACATCCTACATAAATAAAATCTATGTCACGTTGGTCGGCATAATTTTCATAAACAATAAATGAACCAATAGTTATAAAGATAATATATATACCACATCCGAATCATAGACAGGACGAGGGCCGACGGGGGCGGATACCAAAACCATCGCACTATATAAGATGCAATAATAAAAGTAAGAAAATAATACAAGTATCTATGTAAACATACAAGTAAGAATATTTTTCCTTTCAGAAAGAAGATAAGAACAAGAGGCTCACCACGGTGGTGCCGGCGATGAGCTCGGCGCGGGTGATCGACGGCGGTGAAGACGGGGACGGGGCGTGACGGACCGCTAAACCTAGACAAATATTATGGAAAATGGAGCTTGGAGGTCGAGCTTGGAGAGGAGAAAGCTTAAGTAGTGTGGCTCGGGCATTCCATCGAACACCTTGTGTGCATAGGAGGTGAGCTAGAGCACCACCAAGCCCTCTCCCCTCGGCCAGAGAAAAACAGAGCACTGGGGTGCTCTGCTCGTGAGCGAGGGGTATATATAGGCACCTCATTGGTCCCGGTTGGTGACATGAGCCGGGACTAAAGGGGAGCCTTTGGTCTCGATTCAAGCCACCAACCGGGACCAATGGTGGTGGGCCAGGAGCGAGGCCCATTGGTCCCGGTTCATCCCACCAACCGGGACCAAAAGGTCCAGATGAACCGGGACTAATGGCCCACGTGGCCCGGCCGGCCCCCTGGGCTCATGAACCGGGACCAATGCCCACATTGGTCCAGGTTCTGGACTGAACCAGGACTAATGGGCTGACCTGGCCTGGACCAAAGCCCTGTTTTCTACTAGTGTTATTATGAGATTCTCATCAATACGGGCGTGGGTACCCAACCGTGCCATTTATACAGCCCTTGGGAATAGGCGAATCTTAAGGCGAGTGAGGAGGCGTTCAATATTCGTTGCCTTTATAAGGGGATAAGGATTCCCTCTTCCTCTCTCACGCCCTCTCTCTGTCTCCGCCTTTCCAATCTCGAGCTCCAGCGCCCAAGTTCTCATCTCCTTTCCACCCAAGCAACCATGTCCGGATCCGGAGGTCAGGGCAAGTGGATGGTCTCCTCCGTCAAGGAGGAGAACATTACGGAGCTTCGGGCGGCCGGATACTTGGCGAAGGAGATCACTCACCGCCTGCCGACCGAGGGACAAGTCATCCCCACGCCGAAGCCCACCGAGAGGGTAGTGTTCCTCCCCCATTTCTTCCGCGGGCTAGGGTTTCCACTCCACCCTTTCGTCTGCGGGCTGATGTATTATTACGGGATAGATTTCCATGATCTGTCCCCGAATTCCTTCCTCAACATCTCGGCGTTTATCGTCGTGTGTGAGGCCTTCCTCCGCATCCAACCCCACTTCGGGTTGTGGCTCAAAGTCTTCAACGTGAAGCCGAAGGTGGTGGACGGCAGCACGCGGAGTGCGGAGGAGCTATGGTGAGCAAGCTGTCCAACGTATCCTGGCCCAAAGGCACTTTTGTGGACACAGTGAAGGAGTGGCAGAAGCAGTGGTTCTACATCACAGAACCTCGCGGCACCACCTGGGCCGCAGCTGCCGAATTCTGCTCCGGCGCTCCCATGCGACTCACCTCCTGGGTCGAGAAGAGTCCGGACTGGGGTTCCCCTGACGAGGTGATAGCGCTGCAGACGCGCGTCAGAGCATGTCAACCAAGAAAGTCAAGCTCGTTGATGTGATCCAGGTGATGCTGGTTCGCCGGATCCTTCCGTGCCAGCGCCGAAGCCGTCCTCTGTGGGAGTTCAACCCAAAGAAGGATCAGACTCTGGTGAGGCTCTTCGAGACTACTCACGAAGGCGCATGGAAGTTGCTCTTTAAGGGCAACGAGAGACCACAGGCCACGGATTCAGACCATGGTCACGATTGTAAACACCCCGCCAGTGAGGTATGCTATTTTTTGATGTATCCCCAACTTAATCGTTTCAAGGATGATGTCTAAGCTTATCATTGCATTTCCAGGACTGGATGGAGAGGGCGAAGCGGATCCAGTGTCCGGCTCCGCTGCCTGAAGAACTGATCATCCCTCGTCTAGCGAAGATGCTGGTGCTGGTGCCTTATAAGGCGTCGGAGAAGAAGGCCAGGAAGAAGGCCAAGGGGGCCAAGGGTGGCCCCCGTTGCAAGGGCACTTCGGACGTGACGTCCGAAGACGACGAAGCCCATTCCTTTGTCCCTGAGGACAATGGCGAGGAAGAGGAAGAGGAGGAGGAGGAGGAAAACAACCCTCCCCCTGAGGAGAGGAAGAAGAAGAGGGCGGCTTCGGTGCATCCGGAGGCAGACACGCCCAAGAAGGGGCGTCCCAGCGGTCAACACCGCGTGGGACGTTGATAGCAGTCCGGAGAGATGCCCCCGTACTAAGCCCAAGGCCGCATTGTAAGTGACATGGCTCGCTCATGCGCACATCCGGCCCTTTCTCTTCATTATTATGACATAGTTAATTGTGCTATTGCAGTCCGGCCCGTGACCTTATCCACCGATCCTCATCTTGAGGTTCATTGGCTCCATCGGAGATGGCGAGCATGTCGCCACCGCCTGCTTATTCCCCCGGGGCCAGGGACGACACCGAAGTGTTATCCCAGAGGACCGCTCCGAACCGGGGAGGAGGCCAGGACGCTGTCCGGGAGGCGCCACAAGGCCAAACATCCACTGCCGGACACATGGGGGAGCTGATCCCCATGGAGATTGGTGTATAAGGCCGTATCTAGTTCGGCCCTCAGCCGAATACGATTCTGGAGGCCCATATGACTTCGGGGTCGGGCGAGCAGACCCCTTTCAAGGAGGGGGATGCGCCGCTTCCACCGATGGCCCTTGTCCATCCAGGGGCACCGGATAACCTGATGGAGGCGCTTCGAGGCGCCTCTGTCGTGGACGAGCACCGTGTCCTTATGGGTGCGGTGATCGAGAAGATTCAGTCCGCCAAGAGTGGACTGAATGAAGCCTGCAGCAGCCTGTTGACAGGTTTCGAGGTAAGAAAGAGAAAAACCCCGTGTAGCCAGTAGCCATGACCCACAAGTATAGGGGATCATCGTAGTCCTTTCGATAAGTAAGAGTGTCGAACCCAACGAGGAGCAGAAGGAAATGATAAGCGGTTTCCAGCAAGGTATTCTCTGCAAGTACTGAAATAAGTGGTAACAAATAGTTTTGTGATAGGATAATTTGTAACGAGCAACAAGTAACAAAAGTAAATAAAGTGCAGCAAGGTGGCCCAATCCTTTTTGTAGCAAAGGACAAGCCTGGACAAACTCTTATATAGAGAAAAGCGCTCCCGAGGACACATGGGAATATCGTCAAGCTAGTTTTCATCACGTTCATATGATTCGCGTTCGTACTTTGATAATTTGGTATGTGGGTGGACCGGTGCTTGGGTACTGTCCTTACTTGGACAAGCATCCCACTTATGATTAACCTCTATTGCAAGCATCCGCAACTACAACAAAAGTATTAAGGTAAACCTAACCATAGCATGAAACATATGGATCCAAATCAGCCCCTTACGAAGCAACGCATAAACTAGGGTTTAAGCTTCTGTCACTCTAGCAACCCATCATCTACTTATTACTTCCCAATGCCTTCCTCTAGGCCCAAATAATGGTGAAGTGTCATGTAGTCGACGTTCACATAACACCACTAGAGGAGAGACAACATACATCTCATCAAAATATCGAACGAATACCAAATTCACATGACTACTAATAGCAAGACTTCTCCCATGTCCTCAGGAACAAAAGTAACTACTCACAAAGCATAAACATGTTCATAATCAGAGGGGTATTAATATGCATATAGGATCTGAACATATGATCTTCCACCAATTAAACCAACTAGCATCAACTACAAGGAGTAATTAACACTACTAGCAACCTACTAGCACCAATCCCGGACTTGGAGACAAGAATTGGATACAAGAGATGAACTAGGGTTTTGAGAGGAGATGGTGCTGATGAAGATGTTGATGGAGATTGCCCTCTCCCGATGAGAGGAGCGTTGGTGATGACGATGGCGATGATTTCCCCCTCCGGGAGGGAAGTTTCCCCGGCAGAACAGCTCCGCCAGAGCCCTAGATTGGTTCCGCCAAGGTTCCGCCTCGTGGCGGCGGAGTTTCGTCCGAGAAGATGGCTTATGATTTTTTCCCATCGAAAGACTTCATATAGCAGAAGATGGCCACCGGAGGGCCACCAGGGGGCCCACGAGGTAGGGGGAGGGCGCCCCACCCTCGTGGGCAGGGTGTGGCCCCCCTGGTGAACTTCTTCCGCTGAGTATTTTTTATATATTCTGAAAACGTCTTCCGTGAAGTTTCAGGACTTTTGGAGCTGTGCAGAATAGGTCTCTAATATTTGCTCCTTTTCCAGCCCAGAATCCCAGCTGCCGGCATTCTCCCTCTTTATGTAAACCTTGTAAAATAAGAGAGAATAGGCATAAGTATTGTGACATAATGTGTAATAACAGCCCATAATGCAATAAATATCGATATAAAAGCATGATGCAAAATGGACGTATCAACTCCCCCAAGCTTAGACCTCGCTTGTCCTCAAGCGAAAGCCGAAATCAAAAATATGTCCACATGTTTAGAGATAGAGGTGTCAATAAAAATAAAATACGGACATGAGGGCATCATGATCATTCTTAGAACAACAACTTATATAATTCTTGTCATATAATCTCTTATGCTAGAGTAATAATTCAATCACAATTTCAAGTATGAATCGTAAACTTCATTGAAAACTAACAAACTATAATCTCAGTCATTGGAGCAATTGCAATTTATCATAACATAGGAAAGAGTCAATGTATAAGAGCTTTTCAGCAAGTCCACATACTCAACTATCATATAGTCTTTCACAATTGCTGACACTCACGCAATACTTATGGGTATGGAGTTTTAATCGGACACAGAGAAAGATAGGGGCTTATAGTTTTGCCTCCCAACGTTTTACCTCAAGGGTAATGTCAACAATAATAGTTCATGAAAACTCACATCCAATTAGCCATATATACCAGGATCTTTCCAACATACTGTGCTTGCCAAAGGATAAAATGTAAAAAGGAAGGGTGAAGATCACCATGACTCTTATGCAAGGTAGGAGATAAAAGTAAAAGATAGGCCCTTCGCAGAGGGAAGCAGAGGTTGTCATGCGCTTTTATGGTTGGATGCACAAAATCTTAATGCGAAAGAACGTCACTTTATATTGCCACTTGTGATATGGACCTTTATTATGCAGTCTGTCGCTTTTATTTCTTCCATATCACACGATCGTATAAAGCTTATTTTCTCCCACACTAATAAGTCATACATATTTAGAGAGCAATTTTTATTGCTTGCACCGATGACAACTTACTTGGAGGATCTTACTCAATCCATAGGTAGGTATGGTGGACTCTCATGGCAAAACTGGTTTAAGGGTATTTGGAAGCACAAGTAGTATCTCTACTTGGTGCGATGAATTTGGCTAGCATGAGGGAGAAGGCAAGCTCAACATGTTGGAGAGATCCAAGACAATATAATTTATCTCAGATGTAAGAAAACATAACCCATTACGTTGTCTTCCTTGTCCAACGTCAACTCTTTAGCATGTCATATTTTAATGAGTGCTCACAATCATAAAAGATGTCCAAGATAGTATATTTATATGTGAAGACCTCTCTTTCTTTATTACTTCCTATTAATTGCAACGATGACCAAAACTATGTTTGTCAACTCTCAACAACTTTTATTCATCATACTTTTTCTATGTGAGCTCATTACTCTCCATGAGATCCATATGATCTCTTTGTTTCTTTTTATTTCTTTCTCTTTTCTTTTATTCACTTAGGATCATGGCAAAATAATCAAGCCCTTGACTCAACACTAATCTTTATTATATAGCTCACGGACTCGATTACATAGAAGGATATAAAGCAAAACTCACAACTAGATCATACTAAACTTTTATTCTACTAGATCAAGATATTACCAAAAGGATCGAACTAAGAAAAACGGTAAAGATAAAAGTGATGGTGATACGATACCGGGGCACTCCCCCAAGCTTGGCAGTTGCCAAGGGGAGTGCCCATACCAGATACTCAATTCTTCTTTGTTGGTGGAGAAGGTGATGGTTTTGTTGATGGCGTAGGCTTGTCGTCCTTCTTCCAAGGCATAGGCTCACCATCATAGAAGGATGATCGAGTCTCCTGAAACCTCAAATCTGCAGCCAAACTCATCCTCTTGAATCTATATTCATACTCACAGTTTTGATTTTGCAGGTCATAGATCTGGGCTTGGAGGTGCTCGTTTCTCATGAAGCTTGAAGTGGCCTCCCCAATGTCCTGACGTCCTACACTTGAAAACTTCTTGCTCCAATGCCTCGAGCCTTGCCTCCGTGCTTCTGGTCTTCCTTGGTCCCTCAGCATCGCGGATGTGCAACAACCCCTCACGCATCTCAATGGTTTGAGGGTGTTGCAGCACTTCTGCGAGGTAGGGGTTGATGACCTTCTCGAAGAACTGGTCCTTGGGGGCGCTTGAAGACGACATGACGACCTGGATCTGTCAGAAAAACAGCTCGAAACAAAAACAGGAGATTTTTGCGTGATACGGGAGTCAAAACCTCTGGGAGATTATATAATGAATTTTTACCGACCAAAATACGTGTCGTGTAACGAAAACGGAGTCCGGAAAGCGCACGAGGTGCCCACGAGGTAGGGGGCGCGCCCAGGGTAGGGCGCGCCCTCCACCCTCGTGGAGCCCTCGTGTCCTTCCCGGACTGCTTCTTATTTTTCTATTTTTCTAAATATTCCAAAACGGAGAAATATTGCCTTAAAAACTGTTTTGGAGTCGGTTTACTTACCGTACCACATACCTATTCCTTTTTCGGAGTCTGAAACGTTCCGAAAGTGTCCCTTATGTATTCCTCCGGGGTTACGGTTTCAATAACATTGGTTTCAACATTTATGGGATTACCTGAGATATAATGTTTGATTCTTTGACCGTTCACCACCTTCGGATTTGTGCCTTCGAAGTTGTTGATTTTTATGGCACCGGAACGATAGACCTCCTCGATAACGTAAGGACCTTCCCATTTAGAGAGAAGTTTTCCTGCAAAAAATCTTAAACGAGAGTTGTATAGCAATACATAATCACCTACATTAAACTCACGCTTTTGTATCCTTTCATGCCATCTTTTAACTTTTTCTTTAAACAACTTGGCATTTTCGTAGGCTTGGGTTCTCCATTCATCGAGTGAGCTAATATCAAATAACCTCTTCTCACCGGCAAGTTTGAAATCATAGTTGAGCTCTTTAATAGCCCAATAATGCCTTATGTTCTAGTTCGAGAGGTAAGTGACATGCTTTTCCATAAACCATTTTATACGAAGACATACCCATAGGATTTTTATATGCAGTTCTATAGGCCCATAATGCATCATCAAGTTTCTTGGACCAATTCTTTCTAGATCTATTAACAGTCTTTTGCAAAATTAATTTGAGCTCTCTATTACTCAATTCTACTTGACCACTAGACTGAGGTGATAAGGAGATGCAATTCTATGATTAACATCATATTTAGCAAGCATTTTACGGAAAGCACCATGAATAAAATGTGAACCACCATCAGTCATTAAATATCTAGGGACTCCAAATCTTGGAAAAATAACTTCTTTAAGCATTTTAATAGAAGTGTTATGATCAGCACTACTAGTTGGAATAGCTTCTACCCACTTAGTAACGTAATCAACAACAACTAAAATATGTGTATATCCATTAGAGGAAGGAAAGGGTCCCATATAGTCAAAGCCCCAAACATCAAATGGTTCAATAACGAGTGAATAATTCATAGGCATTTCTTGACGTCTACTAATATTACCAATTCTTTGACATTCATCACAAGATAAGACAAACTTACGGGCATCCTTGAAGAGAGTAGGCCAATAAAAACCAGATTGCAATACCTTATGTGCAGTTCTATCTCCAGCATGGTGTCCTCCATAAGCTTCGGAGTGACACTTGCGTAGGATCTGTTCCTGTTCATGCTCAGGTACACAACGTCTAATAACACCATCTACTCCTTCTTTATAAAGATGTGGGTCATCCCAAAAGTAATGCCTCAAATCATAGAAGAACTTTTTCTTTTGCTGGTATGTGAAACTAGGTGGTATAAACTTAGCAACAATGTAATTAGCATAATCAGCATACCATGGAGCAGTATGAGAAGCATTTATGACATTTAATTGCTCATCAGGAAAGCTATCATCAATAGGAAGTGGGTCATCAAGCACATTTTCTAACCTAGACAAGTTGTCTGCAACGGGGTTCTCAGCTCCCTTTCTATCAACAATATGTAAGTCAAATTCTTGTAGCAAGAGAACCCATCTAATAAGTCTAGGTTTAGCATCTTTCTTTTCCATAAGATATTTAATAGCAGCATGATCAGTGTGAATAGTTACTTTAGAATCAACAATATAAGGTCTGAACTTATCACAAGCAAATACAACTGCTAAGAATTCTTTTTCAGTAGTAGCATAATTTCTTTGAGCATTGTCTAGGGTTTTACTAGCATATTGAATAACGTTTAATTTCTTATCAACTCTTTGCCCTAGAATAGCACCTACAACATAATCACTAGCATCACACATAATTTCAAAGGGTAAATTCCAATCAGGTGGCTGAACAATAGGTGCAGAGATCAATGCTTTCTTAAGTATTTCAAATGCTTCTACACAATCATCATCAAAGACAAATGGTATATCTTTTTGTAATAAATTAGTCAGAGGCCGAGAAATTTTTGAGAAGTCCTTAATGAACCTCCTATAAAATCCGGATGACCAAGGAAACTTCTTATACCTTTGATGTCCTTGGGACATGGCATCTTTTCAATAGCATCAACCTTGGCTTTATCAACCTCAATACCTCTTTCAGAAACTTTGTGCCCCAAGACAATACCTTCATTAACCATAAAGTGGCACTTTTCCCAATTCAAGACAAGATTAGTTTCTTCACATCTCTGCAAAACTCGATCAAGGTTGCTCAAGCAATCATCAAAAGAAGATCCATAGACGGAGAAATCATCCATGAAAACCTCACAAATCTTTTCACAAAAGTCAGAGAATATAGCCATCATGCATCTTTGAAAGGTAGCAGGTGCATTACATAAACCAAAAGGCATACGTCTATAAGCAAAAGTACCAAAAGGGCAAGTAAAAGTAGTCTTTGATTGATCTTTGGCTGACACAGGTATTTGAGAGAAACCAGAATAACCATCTAGAAAGCAAAAATGTGTATGTTTGGATAATCTTTCTAGCATTTGATCGATAAAAGGTAAGGGGTAATGATCCTTTTTAGTGGCCTTATTTAATTTGCGGAAATCAATTACCATCCTATAACCTGTAATAATTCTTTGAGGAATCAATTCATCTTTATCATTAGGAACGACAGTAATACCTCCCTTCTTAGGGACACAATGGACAGGACTTACCCACTGACTATCAGCAACGGGATAAATTATACCTGCCTCAAGGAGCTTTAGTATTTCCTTTCTTACCACTTCTTTCATTTTAGGATTCAGCCGTCGTTGATGATCACGAACTGGTTTAGCATCTTCTTCCAAATTAATTTTATGTTGACATAGAGTGGGACTAATGCCCTTAAGATCATCAAGAGTATACCCAATAGCAGCACAGTGCTTCTTCAGAGTTTTCAATAATCTCTCTTCCTCATGCTCTGAAAGGTTAGCACTAATAATAATAGGATATATCTTTTTCTCATCAAGATAAGCATATTTAAGAGTATCAGGAAACGGTTTAAGCTCAAACACGGGATCACCCTTGGGTGGAGGAGGATCCCCTAGGATTTCAACAGGCAAATTGTGTTTCAGAATAGGTTCCTGTTTAAAGAATACTTCATCTATTTCCCTTCTTTCATTCATAAACATATCATTTTCATGGTCTAGCAAATATTGTTCTAAAGGATCACTAGGAGGTACGGCAATAGAAGCAAGACCAATAATTTCATCCTTACTAGGTAATGGTTTCGTAGTAATTTCAAAAAATTTCCTACGCACACGCAAGATCATGGTGATGCATAGCAACGAGAGGGGAGAGTGTTGTCTACGTGCCCACGCAGACCGACTGCGGAAGCGTTGACACAACGTAGAGGAAGTAGTCGTACGTCTTCACGATCCAACCGATCAAGCACCGAAACTACGGCACCTCCGAGTTCGAGCACACGTTCAGCTCGATGACGATCCCCGGACTCCGATCCAGCAAAGTGTCGGGGAAGAGTTCCGTCAGCACGACGGCGTGGTGACGATCTTGATGTACTACAGCAGCAGGGCTTCGCCTAAACTCTGCTACAGTATTATCGAGGACTATGGTGGCTGGGGGCACCGCACACGGCTAAGGAATAGATCACGTGGATCAACTTGTGTGTTTCTGGGGCGCCCCTGCCTCCGTATATAAAGGACTAGAGGGGGGAGGCTGGCCGGCCAAGGGTGGCGCCAGGAGAGTCCTACTCCCTCTGGGAGTAGGATTCCCCCCCCCCCAATCCTAGTTGGAATAGGACTCCTTGAGGGGGGGAAAGAGAGAGAGGGGGCCGGCCACCTCTCCTAGTCCTAATAGGACTAGGGGAAGGGGGGAGGCGCACAGCCACCTTGGGCTGCCCCTTTCTCCTTTCCACTAAAGCCCACTAAGGCCCATATAGCTCCCGGGGGGTTCCGGTAACCTCCCGGTACTCCGGTAAAATCCCGATTTCACCCGGAACACTTCCGATATCCAAACATAGGCTTCCAATATATCAATCTTTACGTTGTCTCGACCATTTCGAGACTCCTCGTCATGTCCGTGATCACATCCGGGACTCCGAACAACCTTCGGTACATCAAAATGCATAAACTCATAATAACTGTCATCGTAACGTTAAGCGTGCGGACCCTACGGTTCGAGAACAATGTAGACATGACCGAGACACATCTCCGGTCAATAACCAATAGCGGGACCTGGATGCCCATATTGGCTCCTACATATTCTACGAAGATCTTTATCGGTCAGACCGCATAACAACATACGTTGTTCCCTTTGTCATCGGTATGTTACTTGCCCGAGATTCGATCGTCGGTATCCAATACCTAGTTCAATCTTGTTACCGGCAAGTCTCTTTACTCGTTCCGTAATACTCTCTCTCT
>NC_053028.1:42962145-43010719 GCF_003073215.2 Triticum urartu | reverse complement strand
TGATTGTTAATCTTTTTCATCTTCGGATCATCCCACGGTTGTTCTATGTTATCATCCCGATCGGGGAACTTGAATCTCTTGTGCAACTTCGTTAGGAGCAACTGCGTCAAATGTTCTTTACTCCTTAAGTCATCGTCATTGATGCTCGCGCATTCCCGTAGGATGCATCCTACTTGGTTCCCATAGCACTTGCGAGGTTCTTCCGGCTCTAACGACTCGAACTTGCCAGGTGCCATCTTTGTGATCACAAGTCGTCCAATCCCTAGTTTGTTAGGTTTTCTTATCCTCTGCTTCATATGCCTCTTTTCGGTACCGGCATCGGTGCCGGTATCTTCCCCGGCGGTACCTTCCCCACCGGTCTCAGCGCCGCCATTGGTGCCGGCGCCGTCGGTGTCGGTGTCGGCGTCAGTACCATCATCGAGGTGGACCTGCAAACCTTGGTTAGCAGTCAAAAAGTCAAGGTAGTCTTGTTCACCCTCATGATCCATCTCGTCTGCATCTTGGTCAGAAGGCCCAGTTTCTTCGTTGTTCGACATGTTTCCTATGATTAAGTGTCCTCATTTATTTCTAAAAGTATGAATAAATGAGAAATGAGATAAAAAAGAAATCTATGTGCCAGCACTTGATATGCCAACTATGTAGCACAAATCATGCCTTAATTCACGGGAAATTTCGGCATGACCTTTGCTAAAAATGGACATATCGAGCGCCTGAAATTCACCGGAACGGAAATGAATCAACATTCCGGCGTAACATAGGCAACTCGGATCATTTACCAAAACATGACATGTCCAAAACATGACATATCCACATATCACATGTCCAGTTCAAATTTGCATATAAATTCAGCAAATTTTGAAACCTATCTAAATTCATAACTAAATAGATAACCTAATTAACATAACTAAAACCTAAGTAAATTAACCCTAGCTAGCAGAGAGAGAGAGAGAGGGGGGGTGGTTTACAGAGGGTGCAGGGCGAGGAGGCAGGCCCGACGACGGCCGAGGTTGGGAGGGGAGGAAGCAGAGGAGGGAGGCGAGGGCCGACGGGTCGGGGGCGAGCGCCGGCGCCGGGGGCGAGAGCGCCTGGGTCGAGGGCGGAGGGGTCGGGGGCGAGCGCGGCGGGGTCGGGGGCGGCGGGGTCAGGGGCGAGCGTGCCGAGGTCGGGGGCGGGCGCGGCGGTGCGACAGGGCCGGGGAAGTGAGAGTGGGGATTTGGGGGAAAAGAGGCGGGATGAAGCAGGGAGAGGGAGAATTTTAGGTTAAGTGGACGTAGCAGTAGCGCATTTACACGAAACGCGCTACTACTATTACGAGCAGCTATAGCGATTTTCTGCAGAAACCGCTACTGCTACCTCGACTAGCTGTAGCTCTTTTTCACTAAAGCGCTACTGCTATAACCAGTTTCCCTTTTTTCTTTTCCTCAGCATAATAGGAACATATATATTACATCATTGGACCCTTGCATAATAATGGCTAAGTGTGTATACAAAATAGGAACATATATATATTACATCATTGGACCCATGCATAATAATGGCTAATTAAGTGTGTATACAAAATAGGAACATATATTTCCATTTTGCAAAAGCATGAAATATTAATCACACCTCTATCTCGAGATCGAGCACACGGTGGATATGATGATGTAGGGAGGTCAAAAGTGCACAAAGCTCTTCTTAACAAAGAAAGATCTAGTTAGGGGCAAATAGGTCACTTAACTAAATGCTACATCTACCTAGCTAGCTAATTTGGGAGGAGACAACTTCAACTAGTGGAGGGGGGAGGAAAAAGAGAAAGGAGATGAATTAATGGAGGTGGTGTAGTTATAGCTAGGAGTAATGAAGAGAGAGAAAGGTAGGTAGAAGAGGGAGAGTAATGGGGGGAGAAGTATTGAGGAAGAAGAAGAGTGAGAGAGGGAGGATGTGGGAGGTAGGAGAAAGGGAGGAGAGGAGATGGGGAGGGGAGGTGGAAAAGGTGGTGGGTGCTACGTCTTAGCAGTAGCGCGGGAGAGAAAGCGCGCTGCTGCTAAGAGCGTAGCAACATCGCGCTTTCCTGTCACGCGCTACTGCTAAACGGGGCCAACCCTGTGCACAATTTCAAAATTAGCAGCAGCGAGGTGACAAAAAAGCGCGCTGCTACTATGGCATTAGCAGCAGCGCGCTCCCTGGCGCCGCGCTACTGGTAAACTTATGTCGTTGTGTACTGTCGGTGGATTTTTGTAGCAGCGCGGTTTAAGCGTCACGCGCTACTGTTAAGTTTGCACCAGTAGAGAACTTTCCGTAGCCGCGCTGCTACTACTTAGCAGCAGCGCCTGTTTTTATGCCGTGCTCCTGCTAAGATTCTGTGTATAAGGTTTTCCCTAGTAGTGTGGAGTTGTGGTATATCTCCAAAAACAGATTCATCAAGGGCCACCGTGCTTACTTCCGGATGCCCAAAAGTTGTTTATAATAATTAGTGATATAAGCTTTCAAATTCTCATGCCCCACAATTGTCTCCTCGTCCTGTTCAAGCTGTATGATTTTTTATTCCTATGTTTACCATTCCCAATCATATGGGAAAATTGTGTATTGTCATCCCCTTGGATGACCTCAAGCACTTTAGCACGCAGTGCCCACTTGAGCTCCTCTTCTCTAAGAAGAGCTCGTAAGCCTTGCTCAGCTTCGGACTTGGAGTTTTGCTCACTAATCGTAAGGAGATTACTTTCGGCTTTTAAGTCTAGCACCTCAATTAATTGAGTGAGTCGTTCTTTCTCTTGTTTGTAAATCGCACTCTCATTTCTAGCCCAACCTCGCAGAAACTGCCTCAGATGTCTAATCTTATTTTGCCATCGCTCAATACTAGTTCGTCCACTAACAGGTTTTGCCCATTCGCGTGCAATGATCTCCAAAAAGTTTTTAGTTCGAAAGAGAAGGTGTTCTTATTCGCGACGTGTGTAGCCTCTCCCGAGTCTACAAGAAGGGGTGTATGGTCTGAGATCGCTCTCTGCATCGCATGAACCAGCACCAAAGGATACTTTTGTTCCCATTCCACATTGGCGAGTACCCTATCCAACTTCTCATAAGTGGGAGTGGGCAAAGCATTGGCCCAAGTAAATTGTCTACCGGTGAGTTCAATTTCTCTAAAATTAAGACTCTCGATAATCATGTTGAACTTCATAGACCAACGCCCATCAAAATTGTCATTGTTCCTTTCATCTCTTCTCTGAATTATATTAAAATCCCCACCGACTAGGATTGGTAGAGTTTCATCTCCACAGATCCGCACTAAGTCGGCTAGAAAATCTGGTTTAAGTTCAGGTTGTGCTGCTCCATATACAGCCACAAGAGACCATATGAAACCATCCAATTTTGATCTCACCCGAAACTTGACCCTAAAATCTCCCCGAACCACGTTCATCACCTCAAGTGTTTCACACCTGACCCCTAGCAAAATCCCACCAGATCTTCCTCTAGGAGGTAAGATATGCCAATCAAAATCAATTCCACCGGAAAGAGTTCCAAGGAACTGTGAGGTAAAATTATCTCGTCGTGTTTCCAGAAGTGCAATGAAATCTAGATGTTGTTCTACTGTTGCTGTTGTCTCAGCCGGGAACCTACGTTTAGCCAAGTGAGTTAGACCTCTGCTATTCCAAAAGATTCCTTCCATTGGTCATCATGGAATTTTTTCTTATGCTTGACCCTAGCACTTCTACGAACCACCGAAGTAGGATAGATTTTCCGTTTCCAGGGTAGTTTGGGCTTCTCATCACCCTTCGGAAACGTAGGGTCAGTAAGACATGGAACAATGCCCTCCCTCATTAGAGGCTCTACAGTGTCTGTAATCTCTAACTCCTCCTCATCTTCAGCCTCCTCACTAGGTAGGAGGTTATTACATATACTTTCAAGGGCTACAATTCCTAGATTGTTCATGTCATCGTCATTCATAGGCTTAACTGATGCGAGATTTCGAATTATTTTAGAGTCCCGCTCTGCTTCTAAATCTAAAAGATCATTAACAAATTTCGCTATCTCTTGTTCATTTGAACCCAAAGTAACTCCTATGTCTTTTGCCTTATCAATAATTTCATGCTCGGTGAAATGCATAATTGAACAACTCTTATCAAAAGACATACCTGTAGTTGCCTCGACATCTCGAAGCATGGCCGACCTCTTGGCGTGCGCTAACTGCAGGTCGTCAGCATCTGGCTGGCCCTGGATCCGACTGCTGACACGCCTGCCAGCTGTGGCCGGATCTGAAATGCCACCGAAAGCAACAAGCTTCTCTGTAGTACTCTGCCGAGGTGTGGGGTCCCCGCTCCGACGCCCTTCCCCAAGTGCTGGTGAAGAGGGGTAAGGCGTGGTCGAACGGGTATCTCCAGCCGTAGTAATGGGAGAAGGAGACCGTGGAGCCACCTGCTCAACAATCTCACCCCCCCCCCCAAGAGGACATCGCGGCGTGGAGATGATGTCGGAGAAGAAAAGCGGGCCTCCCAGCCGCGCTCCTGACCGTGCCGCCCGAGACAACCAATGAAGGCTAGACCTTGGTCTTTCACCCTGGAAATCATGCTTCGGTACTCGAGAGCACCACCAAAAATGCTTTCCGAATGTGTTGCCACCCCTCCTATCAAGTCCGCTGCTACAAGTACTCAACATCCGACACACAGAAAAAACTTGTGCCCCATGTCTTCATCGTAACCAAAACTCCTCTCCGTCGTTACAAGCCTCCAATCGCAGCCGACATAACTTTCTTCACCACTGTCAATGCATGAAAATCTATACTTAGACATGTCCCATGGCGCTGGCAAGATAGCAAAGCTTCGTACCACGCCCTAATGAAGCCTCTTTGGCCTAAGATAACGGTGCGCTCAACTGGATCAATTTCGATTTAAAAAATCCAGTGATGCCCTGCACAAATAGCTGAGATCTCTGAGTGGAAGACCGGAACTCGTTGGCATCCAAATCGAGGAGGGCGATATGATGCAGATCAACGAATTGGAACTCGAAGAACAGCAGGGCCAATCACCTTCATTCAAGCCGAGCCAGTAGCCACCACGCCACCAGTTGGTTGCAGAGGAGAAGACGAATTTGACCGCCGACGACCTCGCTGGATCCTCCGGAGATCAGGCCCAAAAAGGCCCGCGCCTCCGCCTTCCGTGGAGAGCAAGCTGTCTAAGCACGCAGCAGCCGCCAACCTGGTTACCTCCTGATTGTCACATGTGCAGATCAGGAGATTGCAAGCCGCTGCAGCTACATACCAATTAGAGGTAGCCAGCTGCTGCGGATGTAGTGCAAAACGCCTCATGCCCAGCCCTCCAGCAGCGAGGCGACTGCCCACTCAGTTCGCCGCACAGCAGCCACTACCTGCTCGATTCGCCGTGGCTCGCTCCACTACAGCTTTTCCCCTGTTGCCGCCTCCTTGCCGAGAGATCAATCCAACCACAGGCCCGCTGCCGCCGTCGGCCGGCCGGGCGTTTTCTGGCGGCGGCGTCCAGCGGCGGCGAGCGAAAAACGTGGATCATGGGTAGCTATTGAAAGGATGAGATCGTCTCCCGTGTCTCCGTAAGGACGATATGGGAACAATTTTTTTTAAAGAAAAAAGATTGATCTCTCGGCACTGCGTCCGACTCGTGGAATGAAGCCACGGGAGATGAAGGTGGCGTCTAAAGAAAGTTGGAACTTATAAATTAAATGAGGCACAGGAATATATTGTATTGGTCACTCTATATTGTAGAAATGCTTGTGTTTTTAATGGCAAAATCTCTTCTTCTATGCAGGTTATTTACCGTTGTACGCACTGGCTTCGTATGTGGTCTACTCTGCATCAAACGGAGTACCAATGGCTGTTCAAGGCGGTGTGTACGCGGTTGGAGCGACTGGCCAGGGAGGTTTTTACCCAACATGGGTGAAACATAATCTCTGAACCGGTCCATCTTCCCCGTCGACATAGGCATAGTTTCGGCCCCATATGGCTTTAATGTTGCCACTTTGTCGTTTTTATATTCTTTGTAAGACTGTTTGTTTGATGGCTGTGTGCATTTTAGCTATGCAAAGGCCGGGTGTCGCTCTTTATGCTTTCTATCCTTTCTCTCTCTCCCCCGGTACTCTCTTTTCCCCGCCGATCCTCCAATCTTTCTCGTTCAGGCAGGGTGGAGACAACGCACACAGGCTAGGTAGGTCACGAGACAACGAGGTGTTGTGCAGTGAAGTCACCAATGACAGCGGAGGAAACAATCCTAGTTGAGCGCCCATCCCAACGGCCTCCTACAAAGGAGGAGAGGTCGATGATAGTTCCCAGTAAGTAGGTATTGAAACTCTTTCCCGCTTGTTCTTTGTTTTTTATGCTCAATCCTTGCTTTAGTTTATGCTCCTTGGTGTAGTTGATGGTCGATCGAGAGGTGGTAGATACATATGCAAAAAGAGAAGTGCAGATTTGGAACCGACTTACTAAAAAATAACTCTATATGATGATTAATTGTCCAACACTTACCACATTTTCCACATCAAAATTTTCCAAAACTCTAAAGTATCATATCGGCCCCATAGAAATTCCCTATCCCGGACTCACCGAGTTGATCACATACACTGCCTAAGCCAAACCCTAACTTTTTTGTTTCTATGGATATGCATATAAGTCCCACCGAGATGGCATGGCCAAGTCTCTCTGATGAATTTGCTTCATTTTGGATTTACCGAGATGAAACGATTGGAACTACCGAAACAAGGTCTTGCCCTAGCCATTGCACTTTGGTCCCTTAGAAATTTTCTCCTTTAGTTTCATCGAGACTTCCAACGTTCGAATCTTTTACACTAGTCGGTCTTACTGAGATTTTGGTCCGGTGTCACCGAGTTGGGTCAAAAACTTGTAATGGTTGGATTTTTTGTGAAGCCTATATATACCCCTCCACCCCCACTTACTCTCTATGAGAGCCATCAAAACGAAACTTCACTTCCACTACTCATTTTTGGAGCGAGAACAACCTACTCATGTGTTGAGATCAAGAGATTTCAATCCTACCATTGAGCCTTGATTTCTAGCCTTCCCCAAGTTGCTTTCAATTCAAATCCTTCTCCTACCCAAGCCAAATCTGTGAGAGAGTGATTGAGTGTTGGGGAGGCTATCGTTTGAAGCACAACAGCAAGGAGTTCATCATCAACTACACATCTATTACCTTTTGAACAGTGGTGTCTCCTATATTCGTTAGGTGTCACTTGGGAGCCTCCGAAAGAATGTGGAGTTGAACCACGAAGTTTGTAAGTGCAAGGGGATCGCCTACTTTGTGAAGATCTACCCGAGCAAGGCTAGTCCTTCGTGGGCGTAAACCATGATGTATAGACAAGGTTGCCTCTTCATGGACCCTTCGTGGGTGGAGCTCTTCGTGGACTGGCGTAGCTGTTACCCGCCGTGGGTTGAAGTCTCAATCAACGTGGATGTATGATAGCACCACCTACTGGAACCACGCCAAAAATCTCCGAGTCTTCATTGCGATTGATCTTCCATCTCTACTCTTTACTTTCTACACAATTGCATGCTTTATTATTTCCGTTGCTCTATCTCTAGATATGCATGTGTAGAAAGCCTTGATGATATCTTAACTCGTGTCAAAATCTACCAAATTTTCAAGAGAACTAAATACTGCACCCTTGATTGGTTAAGAGTCTATCCACCCACCTCTAGACCTATCTTCTCCAATCCTACAAAACCGTAGGTCATGAAAGAACTAATCACACATCATCATGGAGGCAGCAAGGCTGATGAAGAGCCCCCCCCTCCCCCGTGGTGGCTTCCCCCTCCGAGAGATCACCAGAACAGGGATCCAGATGGGATTGCTTCAAAATAGAGGTTGGCGGCAGTGATAAAATTATCTCGTTTGCCTCTTTGAAGGTTTCGGGAACTATATAATTTATAGGTGGAGGAATTAGGTCAAACGGAGCAATAAGGGGCCGACAAGCCCAGGTGGCGCGACCACCCCTTGTCTGTGCCATCTACCCTTGTAGCTTGATGGTGACTCCTATCATGGTCTCCCGAAGCTTCTAGGGTCCTTCCTACTCCAGAAAAATCGTCAAAAATTTGGCATCATATTTGGACCTTCCTTGATATGGTTTTTCTGAAAAACCAAAAAACAAGTAAAAACAAGAAATGACACTAGACACTAAATTGATAAATTAATCTGAAAAATAATATAAAATGATACAAAAAGCATATAAAAGTGATAATATAATAGCATTAAACAAACATCGATAAATTAAAGATATGTTTGAGATGTATCATCGGTTAATCAGGGAAAACCAAGCAAAAACCAGATTGCCTAGTTAATTATGCAAAACGGCGCGAAAACCATCCCAACCGCTGAGCGACACACACACACACACAAGATACCCCACACACACCACTTCAATGAGGGCGTTGCTGAGAGAGCACGCATGCGTCATCATAATCATGATGACCCACAAGTATGGGGGATCAATCTAGTCCTTTCAACTAGTAAGTTTGTTGAATTGAATGAGGAGCAGAAGGAATTGACATGCTTCAGGCAGATTTTTATAGCAAGATAATGTTGTAACCATGTAACAAGGAACAAGCGTAAATAGGTGCAGCAAGTGGTCGAATCCTTAATTGTGCCATGAACAAGCCGAAGGTGTTTTTTTATAGTGACTAAAACGCTCTCGAGGACACACGGGAATCTTGCCAAGTTACTATCACCATGATTCATTGAATTAATGTTCATTGACTTGATAAGTGCTATGTGGTTGGGCTGGAATTAACGTACTATCCTAACACGAACAAATACCTACTTACGATTATACCCTCCATGCAAGCATCCGTAACTACAGAGAAGTAATTATGACAAATCTAAGCATAACATTAAACAGCTGGATCCAAACAGCCCCTTACGGAATAATTTACAAACTAGGGTTTGGCTTTATATCACTCCCGCAACCCTTCGTCTACGACCTAATTCCACAATGACTTCCACTAGGCCCAATGAGAGTGAAGTGTCATGTAGTCACAGTCACATAACACCACCAGAGGAAGAAAAACACAACATATAATATTAAAACATTGAACATGTATCAAGTTCACATGATTACTAGTAACAAAGCTTCTCCCATGTCCTCAAGAACTAGAAGTAATGTAACTAATCACAACTCATCATCTGGATCATGATCAGTAGGTATAAATATGGGATTAACAATCTGAACATAACAATCTTCCACCAATGAGACCACTAAGCATCGACTACAAGATGTAATCAACACTTACATGTACTCCGAGCTACCAATCTGAGGTTTCATACAAAGATTGAACACAAATGACGAACTAGGGTTTGGACATGAGATGGTGATGGTGAAGATGTTTATGAAGACGATGATCCCCACGATGAACGAAGTGTTGGTGATGATGAATGCTTTGATTTCCCCCTCCTGGGGCGGGGGTTCCCACAAAGAATCGCCCCGTCGTAGAGGAAAAGTGCTCCACCCAAGTTCCGCCTATTTTTTCTCGGGAAAAATGTGATTTTATAGCAAAAAGACGTCAGGAGAGGGGCCACGAGGCCCGCACATGGCGACATGGCATGCCATATGGGGAGGGCGTGCCACCAGGGTGTGTGAACCCTTGGAGGGTCCCCTCTAGCCCATTCTTGCTCCAAAATTCTTTTCATATTTTGAAATAATTCTCCAAAATACAATGCTGATTTTTGAGATCTAGAGAATTGCTTTTTCTTTTGTTGCAATTTAGGTCCAGAATTCCAGCTGTCTAGCAATCCCCATCTCTTAGTATTCCTTGTATTTTAAGAGAGAAAAGGAATTAAAATTGCATCATATTGTGAATTATATCATTGAAATAGGATAAACTATAGTAGGAAATAATGATGCAAAAATGGACGTATCACATCACTCCTCCCCTTAAGGTGTCATCGACCGCCATCCTAAACTCTGAGAAAACGACTCCGACTTCGCCGTAGGCGATCGTTAACTCCACCCACACAGTAGAGCCCATGTGGAGATGCATGAAGATCCACGAAACAACTCTGCCACCTGCGACCAGACAACGTTGTTCTGACTCTCACGGAGAACTACGATGGAGTTCAAATAGTAAAGACTGTCAACCCACTATTAGTAATTATACACGAGTCATATTGCCTCAAATTACACGTCCGAAGCGGCTGATGCTAAGGATTCGAGCCGATAGAGCCAATGTTGTTGCCTTCCGAGAGGCCTTTTGTAGTAGTAAGCTAGAGGAAGGTAATCATCCAGTTACCAGCCGATGAGGTGTTTTGTAGTAATAATTCTGCCCTGCTAATGTGGAACATGTAGCCACTAATTAGTTCACTAGTCACTTTCCTAGTGATCTCACCGTTTCATGTTTAAGTATCACAATCTCTTCACCACTGGAATATGCTAAGAGATTGTGTATGTATTAGATGACATGAGCCGTTGGTTCTCTAGATCAGTATGCACTGAATGTTGAATCTGTAAGCCATTTGGTGCCAGGGATTTTAGCATGTTTAGTGAAACTTTGGTCAGCTTTGAACTACGGCCATAATGGGCACGTTGCTTGCATTCAACTTGTTTTCACTGACATGGCTTGTAAATTTGCAGGAGTTAAAAGCATGTTTTCCAAACAGAAGGAGCAGACCTGCAAATATGAATGTATAACACAATTGAAGCAGCGTGACTCTTGGTAACTAAGTTATCAAGCGGATGGATAGGAAGACGACATGAAAGCCCGGCACTTCATGATACTGTATCGGTAATGTATTGCTGATGTCCGGTGCATTATATGGCTGAACCAATAATATCCGAATTTCTGGTGTGTAGAGATACGACGAACCATGTACATGAAGAGCCTGGAAAACTCTAAGGAAGATTTCTGATGCCTTCCATGCATATACCAACAATGTCCCAATCTCTAATGCATAGGGATACAACAAAATGCTGCACAAAATGGGTCTAGAAAACTCTAAGAGGAGAAGCCAACTGATACATGTGTTATTCATCTTTTGCTTAGAGGGACCTTCCTTTTATAGAAGACAAGACCTAAGTAGTGATATGAAGTCGTTTGTCTACCGATAGCTAAGAATATGTTGGCTATGACTTTACTCCTGAGGTAGGAAGAGCGCATAAGAGCTTTATCGATCCTTTATGCAAATGATATTTTTTATTTATTTTTGCATAAAGCAATATATTGTATTGATCTCTGAAGTTTTGCATGAAAATATGTATGTAGCCAACTGATCACCAACATTGCACGTACATAAAAGAAAGCCGGATAGTAATCTTCATCCTCGAAGAGAAAAGGGGATATATTGAAACTACTAGTGAGCATGATGCAGTGAAATTTTACCCCACACATCTACTATTATTATTATATAATTAAAACAAGAGTCAAACAAGCCATAACGTTCGTCCACATATGTTAAATTATATCAGCCATTAATTTTAGATATAAATGGTCAAGATTTAAAGATGTAAATGTTATTACATACAAATATAGTTTACATGTCAATATATGTTTTGCACATAAAAGTTCTGTCAGGTAGGACATATATTAGATGGAAAGGTGCAATCCCAATCACATAAAAGAAGGAGACGTGTAGACCCTAAAAAAAAGAAACGTGTAGGGAGTATGTGACGTGGTACATATATTAGATATTATAAAGGTGCAATCACAGTAACATACTATAAGAGATGGAGACGTGTAGAAAGGAGACGTATATATCTATGTAGCGGTGGAGATTTAAGTCAGACAACAAAGATATACGGTATGTGTCCAAATATAGAAAACTTACCTACGCATATGTGAGTGCCTAAACCTACACGGAAGCCAATCCTGCAAGTAAGTACTAATTATCTTGAAGCTTTCGTCACACACAAATTTATCTTGATTCTAAAAAAACCTTTATCTTGAAGCCATTGTAAACCACGTACCTATAATACATCGTTATGGGCCAACAGCCTAAGTGGAGTACGAATCACATGCTTGAAAAAAGTGGAGTCCAGAACAGAGGGACGTTGTGTATGTTTTTTTTCTTTTAAACTCCACTGCATGTACGTTTCAACACCACTACACGTACGTGAAAGCAGTATTAGCCCAACTCTATTTCTATTGAATCTTTTTTTGAAATTTATTTCTATTGGTTATTTTTTAACAATGATGGTGCTTCAATAAACAATAAAAATTAATTATTGCACCACAGCAAAAAGAAATTTATTTTCATTATTTTTTTGTTAGATGGAAAGTTATATTTGAAAGAAAAGTGAGAAGTTAGGGAAATTTTCTGATCATCCAAAATTATAATAAAAAACACCGAAACAAAGGGTTTGTAGGAAAATGAACCATACTGGCCAGCGCAAGCAAGAAAAGAACAGTGTGATACAGAAGATTAAAACAAAAAAATAATGCTCGCGCCCTGCAAGCAAACCAAATGATTGTAGGTTATTGAAGACAAAAACTAAAACAACTAGAAAATTCCGTAGCAAGAATATATTATGTATTCATAGATAGCTTCTCCCCTTAATCGATTAGATTCACTCGTGATACTATTGATGATTAATGAATTACGGGCTTAATGTACCTGAAGTACAACTTACGTCAACTTAAATTCTACACGGTTCAATATTAAAAAAAACATATTTTATTTTTTATTGAACCACAGCAAAAACAAAATATTCAGAATCGAAAGGAAGTTATCTTTGAAAATGTAAAGTGTATTATTTGGAAAAAATTCTGATCATCCAAAATTGTAATAAAAAAACGTAACCGAAGAGTCCATATGAAAGAGAAGCATACTGCCTAATGCAAGAAAAAAATGAAGGTAGAATATAGAAGTATATTATGTATTCATTGAATGCTTCTCCCCATACACTGGACTTGAGATACTATTGATTATTAATAAATTACGGGCTTAGTTTACCTGAATAACAATTTGACATCAACTCAAATACTGCACGGTTGAATATTTTCAAAACATATTTTATTGAACCAGAACAAAAACGAAATATTTAGAATCAAATGGAATTTCGTGAAGTGATTCGTAAAAAAATTGGTCATACAAAATTCTAATAAAAAACTTAATTGGAGAGTCCGTAGAAAGAGAAGCATACTGCCTGACGCATCAAAAAATACATGAAGGTATTAAAACAAAAAAAGATGACGCCGTGTAAGAAAAACCAAATTATAGTAGAATATAGCAGATACAAAACAAAAGAATTAGAAACTTCTGTAGCAAGGATACAACACGTATGCACATGTTAAGATATGTTCTATTCATGCGTTACTCAGAAGCCCATGTCAACTGTAATAGGGGTTTTCAGATGTGTACAACAATATCACTATGATAAAAATACTATTCGAGAGAGAGACACACACACACAGAGAGAGAGAGAGTATTTTAACTATTTCAAGATAGTATACGTCAATAATTAAGAGAGAGAGAGAGAGATAGAGAGAGAGAGAGAGAGGATCAAACTATACCGGAAACTAGAAGATGAGAATGCATGAAAAAAATTTGGGGGTTGCTTTTCTTTAAAAAAATATTTATGTAGAAGCTATGCATTAGCTTTAATTTAGTTCTTGATAGAAAGATAGACACAAATGAATGATTGAAAAGCCGAAGTGAAAGGTAAAGTTGAATGAGACTTTATATTTATTTAATTTTATACAGTGAGCTAAGATCCTAACCATAGTGTTTGGTTTGATATAGCATATCGTAATTCCTACCAGCAAACCCATACAAATAATAAAATATTTTAACTAAACCTCAATACATATTGCCAAAACCATTCTCCTATATTGAATGATAAATCAATGGTGTTATGTAATCTAATAAATTTAAAGTTATTTGTCTTGTACCAATATCTGGATAAGATATAATAAAATATTTACGCTACACATTTTCTATAAAATATTAAAATGTCTATAGAACAAACTAATTACATAATAAATTTGCGAAGACACAAACATAAAAACCTATAAATCTAGCCGCGCAAATGCGCGGGTTACCCTGCTAGTTATCAAATATTGCTACAACCATGACAATTATTGTAGTTATTTGTGGCAGTATATCATAACGATCTTTCCTAAAATTTCTCAATTAATTCTATCATGACAATTAAGTCTTCACCATTTTTTCTGTGACTTACAAGCTATAACAGTCTAGTAAAGAAATGTATGGGAATGTTTTACAACCCCGAGGACCATAGAGAGATGTTTTTCTGCTGAAAATGATTTGATACAATTAAGCAACCTTACTACTTTGCACATGTTGTAGGTAGTGGATATTAAATTTCCTACTGAATTTCTTGTCCTTGTTCACCTCACTATAAAGTGTATCATGTTCTTGGGACGAGGTAAAATTATTTCATTGTTTTGATGGTTTCCTGTGAAGAAGTAATTCAGGGCAAATATATTAGAGGACTTGCATGTCGCGTGTGCACACGGCCCTCCATCTTGTGTAGTGTGCCCGTTTTGTGTTTTCCTATGCTATACTCGTAGCTGCTAGGCAAGAATCTAGACTAGTTTTGGTGAAAAGGATTTGGTTATTATAGACTCGAGCCTAGAGAAGTGAAAATCTCTGGCAGATTGAGTTGTAACTGCTCACAGTGGGGAGTAACATAGAGTAGTAACTTGCCGATGTTACTAATCTATGTTACTACCTACATAGTGGGTAGTAACATATGAGTGATATCATGAAAGAGTTCATTTATTAGGCTATAGACTTATTATGCCTTGAAATGTGTGATGTTACAGTAATTAGCTAAGTTACCACAAACCCTTCTCTCCTCATTAATTAGCTGCCACATAAGCAATCTTGTATTGAAATGTGTGATGTCACTAGTTAAGTTACTCCCATTGTAAACAGTATACTATTGCTTAGAGTTGAAGATGGGAAAAATATATTTTGTTGTAACCGAGTAAAACAATGTTGGCAACAACAGAAGTACTAGTACTGAACTGCTGATCTGGTCTGTACTACAGGAAATGGGACAACTTAAAATTTAAATCTCTGAAGCAAAATAAGAAAGGACATGAACAGTGACGATGGCGAGCATCTTGTGAGCAGGATGCACGGGAACTGCAGGCGTCAGCAAGCTGCTGCTTCTTTGCTCCCCACTGAGCAAATGTCGGGGCTGAACGCTGTTCAATTCCTCCTCTGCCAATATTGTTCTCATTTCAAAACTTGAGTCATGTGAAAGCTGTCGCACAAACTTGGCACCATTTTTTTTAATACTCTTAAAAAGAGGAGCTGAAATAGTAACCAAATTAACATGCATGATTTTTTTTTTGTTGAGAAGACCATGCGTGAACTCGAAAGGCTAGAACAGTCATCATCTAACTCTTGTTGCCAAGTGCGAGAGCAGGCAAGGCCATGGCAGAATCTGCACGTTCATGGGGACCAGCAACAACACGTGATTTGTTTAAGCAACTCAACAGCCAAGGTAAGTATAGCAACAATGAAAAGAAGCACCGCCTTATCGCAACTAATCATCTAAGTACGGTGTCATTAGAGCATGGTATCGGGTATTTGCACAAGCTCGTCCCTAACAACGTCGTTCTCAACCCTGAAGGCCAGTGCAGCTATGCGTCATCTAGTTCATGAGTACACCAACACGGGTCGCTTCACCGAGAAGAGCGATGTCTTCGCCATCGGGATCGTTGTTCTCCAGGTCATCACAGGCAGGAAGGCCGTCTCACAAGTGAAGGTTGTTGGAGCCGAGCCCTTTCCCTAGCTGGCCCTAGCTCTACCTGTCTCTGTTTATCTGAACACTTCTCTCTCTAGCACGCACTGAAGAAGAAAGAAGGAAGAAGAAGCAGCAATGGACGCGGTAGTTTTCCCTGGCGCACGAACGCCCGCCGCAACAACGGCGTTTTTCGTTGAGCTCAAATTCAACCCACACAGCAATACACAGGGGCTCGGGGAGTCTTATGCGCGCGCTCATACGCCGCGCCCACTCATCCACTACCCACGGCCACGCCCCGCACCCCCTGGCTCGCGAACCCGCCGCGCTCGGACGCAGACGACGCGGCCACTACCGGTGCTGGCGACGCGCTCACCCCCTGATTCTTCGCCAACAGACACACGCACTCACGCACGCAACCTGTAGACTTGTCGGACACACCCCAGACCATGGCCACACCATACAAAAGTCGGACTATGACTCGATGCGACCACAGACTACACCTGACACGCCCAGCTCGCGCACGCACACGCTCTGGACGTAGTCGCCATGGCTTATTGCCCAGGCACAGCAGCCAACGACGTCGAAGGCCTGATAGATCCAAACCAGGGCAGTACCAGGGAAATGAGAGGCCCTGTGCAAATCAAAATTAGGACAAAAGCTGTCAGATTTGCAGCGGTCGCCACACATGGCACGTCAGAAGGGGCGAGCAAGAGGCTGAGAATGGAAGCCGTGGTTCAGCAACTTAGTGGCTGATGTCGCCGAGGATCCGAACAGAGTTGATGAAGATGTCTTTTGGGGGGCCTTTTGTAGTAGTAGTATAACCTGGAGGACGGTAATGATCCGGTTGCCAGCCAATGAGGTCTTTGTAGTAGTAATCTGACCTGCTAATGTGGGACACCTCTCCACTGATTCACTAGTCACTTTCCTAGTAATCTCACCATTTCTTGGTTAAGTATCACAATCTCTTCACCACTGGTGTATATATGAGATGACATGAACCCTTGATTCTCTAGATCAGTATGCCATGATTGTTGAACGGATTTGCTATTTTATAGTCGACTGTTTTTCAATTCGTTGTCAATCAAATCTTTGTCTGTTCGATCTTTGCTCTGAGATTCATGCTCGGTCTGCTGTTTTTTGTGTTGGTTTTTGTTATCGGGCGCGGTTTTCTTCTTCCGCCCGTTTTCCTCGGCCCGTCCCGTCCCGGCCGGGCACTGTTGGTTTTTTGTCTTTTTTGAATTTGGGAGCGGGGTGTCTACCTGTCTGGTCGTTCCCCTTTCTCATCTCTTCGCATTTGGATAAGGCAGAGAGAGAGATGTCGAGCAGAGGAAGAGGGGGAGGCGATTGCTTGCGTTCATGGCGATTTCGAGCTCATCCACCGTAGGATACTGATTTCTCCCTCTTCTTCTCCTCGTCCGCGGGCTGCTCTGGTTCCTTTTCCTTGTCTCTCGCGCTTTGCCCATACTTTTTTGTGGCCGTGTAGTTCCAAATCTGGTGATTTTTTGGCTTCATGGATCCGCGGCATGTGATTTTTGTGGTCCGCGGGATGTGCATGTTGATGTCGTGGTGTTCTAGTCCACCATGGTGCCATGGTTGTTCGTGTGAGTTTTGGGAGGAGCCTGCAGTGCACCTTGTGTAGTCTTCTGTTATTGTTTTGGGGCGCAGACCAAATTCCGGGCCGATTGTGTTCTCGTTGTTGATTTGTAGGTAGGTGTAGAGAATAAGTTCTGCTGCTGTCGATGTGGAGGTAGCTTAGTAGGCTTTAGTTCCCAGTTGTGGATCCCGTAACTTGTCTCTGAAGGTGGAGGTGTGGTTATAGTCCCTGAATTTCTTCATGTTTGTTTACGTTTTGTCCCATGATGTTGTTCATTCTGGTGGTTAATGGACTTCTCTGCAGCTTGTTAGACCAAGGTTTTGTGTACCCTCTTGAATTTCATGGGTGTTAGACCAAGGTCTTGCAGAGGTATGTGCATGAGTTCCGATGTTCAATTTTTAACTCTGTTAGTTGCGCTATATGTTCAGTGCAACTTGTAATGTAGAGCTTCACTGCTATCTTATGCGCCCTATGTAGCTGTGCTGTAGTTATATTTGTACCCCCTATTTTTGCCCTATTTCCCATTTTGTGTCTTGCAGTAAAGTATTGTGAAACTTGCCCTCCTAATTTTCTGTGTGGCTAACTTGTTCTTTAGTTATGCCTGTTTTCCCTTAATTTTGTCACTTTCTATCCTTTTGGTCACATTCCCATCCTTTTTTTCTGAAGGTGCTAAGGTGTTTTGTTCATCTTATCTCCTGTGTATATTGTAATGTATTTTCTACATTGTAATCCCGTGTATACTTACATTGTATTTGTTCATGTAATTTTCTCTTAATTACACTGTAATCCCATGTATGCATGTTGGAGTGTAATTTTCTCTTAATTACAGTTTATTTTCCTGTGTATTTTGTCTTGATTTTTCAATGTAATCCGATGCGTATAATTACTGCATAGATTGTCTCTGTGTTATAGTGTAGTCTGATGCGTTATCACGGTGTGTAATTTTATCGTTAACTACCGCATAGTTACTCTGTAGTTGCACTGTAACCTGATGATTTTTTTACAGCGTTATTTTACCCATAATTACTGTGTAGTTTGTACTGTAATTTCACTGCAATTTGGAATGTCCATTTTCTGGTATAATTTGTATGCATAATTACCGTGTAAGTTGCACTGTTTTTACACTGCAATCCTATGCCCTTTTACAGTGTAATTGTACCCATAATTAATCCGATGGCGTTTTACACAGTAACCCGTTGCCCTTTTATAGTGTAATTTTACCCGTAATTACTTTGTACTTTGTATTTTTATAGTTACAGTGTAATTTATGTACCCATAATTACAGTGTAATTATGGGTAATTGTACAGTGTAATTACTTTGTACTTTGTATTTTAATAGTTACAGTGTAATTATGGGTAATTGTACAATGTAGTTACAGTGTAAAAAGGGCAACCTGATGCTTTTTTTACAGTGTAATTGTACCCATAATTTATGTACTTTACACTGATCCGATGACGTTCTACACTGCAACCCGTAGCCTTTTTACAGTGTAATTTTATTCATAATTACTGTGTAGTTTATTCTCTTAGTGTAAATTTCTCTTAGATTATTACTGTAAATTTATACAGTTTTGCACTTAGAGTCTCTCTGAGCCCATTTTCTCTCTTGTTTTTCAGCTAGTATCTCAATGGGCAGACTACGGCAAGTCTCAGCCAAGGATGTTCCGCAAGTTTCTTCAGTTGAGAGTCCTGATTCTTCAAAAGATCCTTTCGTGCCTAATGATTTCGCTGATGAGAATGTTATGTCTTTGGTAGTTATCTTTGTCTTCTTTTCATTTTCATTATGTTTTTTCTATTTTTCATTTTCTTAAGTGTTGTGCTTATTGTCTGAATTTTTCATTTTTTCAGGATTTCTCTGCTGATGATGCAGAGTTTGATAAAGCACTTTACAATTTCTATGTGAATAGTGTAAGTATTTTTCTGATATAATTTTATTTTTTCATGGCGATTTCAAGATCTTCCACCGCACGAGCTTGATTTATCTTCGCTTTCTCCTTGCTCCCCGGTGTCGCAGTTGGTTCTTTTGCTTGTGTTTGTTCTAGATCTACGTCAGTTCATGTCGCCCTCTCGCCATCTGGTGCAGCCGCTGGTAGGTGTGATTGCTAGGTCCTCTGTGGTTGTTGTGGTCGTCCCCCACACGCTCCTGTTGTAGTTTGTAGATGTAGCGGTTGTTTTCCCTTTGTCTCTGTAGATGTAGCATGGCGGATTTCTGTAGATGTACCTGTAGGTGCTAGATTCTGTAGATGTAGCATGCGGGATTTTTATAGATGTTCTGCTCATGGTCTTGTAGGTGAGGTTCATGTAGATGCTTAGCTCTTTCCTGCTGATGTCCCTGATGCTACGTGATGCTCCTGCGTGTTCTCCTGCTCATGTCATGATACTACCTGCTCATGTCAAGCTTTTTGTAGTCCATGAATTCGACTCCTGATTTGTTGTTGCGAGCTATTGGTGTTTAGTTCCCCTTGTACAATGTTTGTTTACGTCTATCAGGCATGAATTTTGAGTTTAATTTCAGTGTAATCTTGTCTCAGCCTTTTCAATGTTGTCAAGTGTTGTCAGTCGTTTTGATTGGATTCTCAGTGTTTTATTTACATTGTAATTTATGTCAGACTTATAGTGTAATTTGTCCCAACTTACAGTGTAATATCAGTATTGTAGTGTAAATTGTCCTAGTCTTACAGTATAATTTCTCTCAGTTTTATAGTGTAACTAACCTGAGTTTTAGAGTGTTTTTTTATTGTAATTTCAGTGTGGTTTATTCCAGCGTTACGGACTTTTAAGTGTAATTTACCCAGACTTACAGTGTAATTTTATCTCAATATTGCAGTGTAGTTTGTACCAGATTTACAGTGTAATTAACTTTTCCAGTGTGATTTGAGTGAATTTTACACTATTATTTGATTGTATTTACAGTATAGTTCATCCCAGCATTACAGACTTTTAGGTGTAATTTACCCATTAATTCCATTGCATTTTATCTTAGTATTGCTGTGTAATTTGTCCTAGTCTTAGAGTATAATCTACATTTTATCTCACTATTGCAGTATAATTTGTCCTAGTCTTATAGTATAATTTGTCCCAAATTTACAGTGTAATTTACCTTTTTTGCAGTGTGATTTCGAGTGCATTTTACAGTGCTATTTTGATTGTAATTACGGTGTAGTTCATCCCGGCATTACAGACTTTTAAGTGTAATTTACCCATCAATTCCAGTGTATTTTAATGGTTTTATAGTGTAATTTGAATGTACTTACAATTTAATTTATCCCAACATTACAGTGTAGCGTATCCAATAATTCCAGTGTGGTTTGTTATAGGATTTTGAATGGTTTTGTCAGTGTATTTTTAGCCTGTTTTTGCACCCAGTTTGCACAGTAATTTTGTCTATTTTCAGTATAATTAAGTCCAGTTTTGTCAGTGTAATTTTGTCTATTTTCAGTGTAATTATGGGATTGCAGGTGTTTGCACCCAGCTTGTTGGCATGTGCTATGTGGTCCCTGATCAGGAGGGAGGTTTGTTGTCCAGGAAGAACCGGGTCAGATGTTTACCCGGTCCGTTTAGACGTTCTTTTTACTCTTTGGTGATTTTCCTACTCATACAGATGTAGTCTGTTGATTGGTCGGGAAATTTGACTGTTTTCGAATTGAAAAACAGTCAAATGTCAAATAGACAGTCCCTTGTTGAATCTGTAAGCTATTTGGTGCAGGGATTTTAGCATATGCAGTGTAAACTTTGGTAACTTTAGGAAATTCACTTTGGCACATGGGAGCATATGCTCCTGCCATCGAAAAAAAAACATTTCAAAATGTCATAAAATTCTGAATTTTGTTTTTGACTTTGTGCCATTGCTCGTATTCAAGTGCTTTACCGTATATTTCAGGCAAGGCAAATTTGCAGGTGTTAAAAACAATTTTGTCCCAAACAGAACGAGATGCCCAGCAACCATGAATTTTATAGCGCAACTGAAGCAAAATGGATCTAGTTAACAGAGCGATCCAGCAGATGAGGAGGCACGATGAGATCACTCAGTACTACCTGTTTGCTGAATCCCGTTGCCTTGTATGCCTGAACCAATAAAATCTGAATCTCCAATTTGTAAAGCTAGGATAGACAATGTACATGGTCTGATAGGAAATCTCTAAGGTGGATTCCTGGTGCCTTCCATGCCTATACGAATAATGTTTCACTCTAATGTGTAGGGATAGAACAAAATCATGCGTAAAATGGATCTGCAAATTCTAAGGAAGAAGCGACATGACACGTGTATCATTGATCTTTTGCTGAGCGGGGCATAGGCAGTGATATGAAGTCGTTGGTCAGATAACGGCTAAGAATCTGTTGGTTATAACTCGGTCCTTTGGTAGGAAGAGAGCTTTATACTCCTTTATGCAAATGATATTTTCTTTGAAATAAAATATTTTATTTAACCAGCACATAATTTACGTTGCACGTACATATAAGAAAGCGCGATGGCAATGTTCCCTCCTTAGAGTCGGAGAGACAAGGAAATTAGTAGAAACTACTAGCGGGCCCTGATGCAGTGAAATTTGACACCACACAATGTCAAATATTGCAACAACCATGACAATTATTGTGGTTATTTGTGCCGGTATATCGTGACTAGCAAACAATACATTTTTCCTAGATTTTGTCAAAATTGTGACAATTAATTCTTGGCCATTTTTTCTATTACTTATCACATTCTTGTAAAGAAATGTGTGGGAAACTTTGTCAACCCCATGGACAGTAGAGAAATGTTTTTCTATTGAAAATGCTTCAATCCAATTGAGCAACCTTTCTTTGCCACACATGATATAGGTAGTCGACATGAAGTTCCTTTCTTTTTTGCGTGTGGATATGAACTTTCTGACTAAATTTCTTGTCCTTGCATACAACGGTGAAGCATTATGCGGCTTTGTTCGTCTCGGTAAAGTGTATCATGTTCTCAGGAGGAGGTAAACCCAGTGGCGGAGACAGCACCCGGCGAGCCGGGGCTGCTGCCCGGGCTCCCATGGTGCATGTGCATGGAGCTCTAGTAGTAAACAAATGGTTTACGTACAGTTTGTTTGGGCAAAATTTAATTAACTTGGCATCACGTATATCTTGCCCAGGCTCTAAGTTTGAGCTGGCTCCGCCACTGTAAAACTGATTCTCTAGTTTTGATGGTTACCAAAAAAGGGTTTCCCCCGCTTTATATTATAAAGCAACGAACATCGGTACAAGCAATGGAAACCACACAACACCAGACCACACCACCACACAACACACCCAAGGCCTGATACAGCAGGTACAGGAGCAACCACATCACCCAACACTCCACGCATACAGCAAATGAGCAATGAGGGCAGAGCTTGGAGAGTCGAACTTGTCCACCATGACAGACTGTCACGGAGAGACGAGGCTGAGCTTGGCGAATGTAAGCCTCCAAGACGGCGCCTTCAAGAAGGAGAACGACACGTGAGCGCCGTCGCCGCCGAATCCAAAGGATCATGGCTTTCGCCTGGATCATTCGAAGGAAGAGAGTAGCCACGACAACGCCTTAGAAGGGGACGACGCCCACGGGCGCCGCCGCCGTCGGCCCGACCGGAGCCGAGCAGGGCATCTCCCCTGGCACGCACTCTCCATCTTCGAAACGCCATCACTCGCCGAAGCACCGGCCGCCACACCGCCCGAGCGGCCATAGCAACCGGCTCACACCTGAGTCGCGCACCTCACCCACAAGCAACGCAACCACCACCACCGAGGCCGCCGCCCCAGAATCCATGACCCCTCCGCAACCACCACGATGGCTAATGGACGTAACCGACCGATGAGAGGTAAAAGGCGATCCTTCACCCCAAAACGAACCCTTGGCGGGAAGACGGCCCAGCCAGCCAGATCCAGGTAGGGGAGAGGGTTGCCAGCAGCCGCCTGCCTCGACCTCTCCGCAGGCGTCGGCCTCGTCTACGCTGCAGCCCACGGCCTCGTCCTCGCCGCAGCCACCAGCCTCGACCACGCCGCAGCCGCCAGCCTCGTCCTCGCAGCAGCCACCGCACCGCGCCACCGGGGACAGGGACCAGGAGGCCCCTGTCTCCCTTCCCGGTTCGCCCCACCATCACCGGCCAGCCAACGGCACCCGCCGAGCCGCCGACGTCCACCAACAGGCCGCCACCGACCGCCACATCCACCAGCCGAGGAGCAGAAGAGAGAGGGTCAACCACCACCGCCACGGTGCCACCCCCACCGGCCGGAAGACGAGGCAGGGGCCGCCGCCCGTGACCCGCGCCGCCTGGAGGGCCAGATCTGGCGGAGCCGCGACCAGAACCGGCCCCCAGGCGCGCACCTCCAGCACGCCGCAGCCACGCCACCGTCGGCCGGATCCGGCGCTCCACCACGTTGCCGCGCCCGCCGCTAGCACGACACCCCGGCCCAGCCGTCTCGGCCCGCTCCGAGTCCACCGAGCGAGGGGGCGAGATATCCCCGCCGGCGCCGGCGCCGACCAGGCTTCGCCTGGCCACCCCCTTTGGTGGCGGTGAGGTGGAGGAGGAGAAGGCGGGGGGCCCCGCCGGTGGCGGCTAGGGTTTCCTCCCGGTCGCGAGCGGGGCGACCCGGGAGGAGGGGAGAGGAGCGGGGATGGCTATCGAAGGTTCTACCGCTCAGTTTTGATGGTTTCCGTGAAAGGGTAATCAAGAGCGCATATAGTGGAGCACTTTGGTGTCACGTGTGCACTCGGCGCTCCAACTAGTAGTTAAAGTGTGTCATTTTTGTGTTTTCCTCCGCTGCCGCCTGCCAGGCCAGAATCTAGTCTAATTTTATGAAAGAACAGCCTTAATAATCTTGAGTCTAGAGAAGTACAAACCTTGACCATATATTTGATTAACAAAATATGAGATATATACAACAAAGAGTATACTATTAAATTTGTACTCATAAGTGGTTTTTAACGGTATACTTTTGTGCCATATTATTTATATTATATTAGTTAAATATGTGATCAAAATTTAACCCAGAATACATGGGGCTTCCCAATAAACCTGGACGAAGAATGTAATGGGTAATATGAACAGTGAGGTATCTGATCTAGTAAATTATAGTTGTAAACCATATTCTACTTAGAGTGGAAACGAGTAAGAATTGTTTTGATTTCAAATTGGCAAATAAAACAAAACTAGTTGTAAACAACAGAAGTACTCCCACTGAACTGTTGACCTCGGGTTGTATTGTAGCACATGGGTCAACTTTTTTTTTTTTGAGCATCAGTACAGACACAAGCGCTCATATACACGTGCATACACTCACCCCTATGAACACACACATGCACACCCTACCCATGTGAGCACCTCCGAGAGACTGAGCCGGCATATCATCTTGAGATTTACGAAGAAATCCTGAAATAAATCCAGGAATAATGCGAGCATCAGGATTTGAACCCTGGTGGGTTGAGGATACCACTGTCCACCTAACCAACTCAACCACAGGTTGATTCGCAGCACATGGGTCAACTTTAACATTTGAACCTCTTAAGCAAAATAATGAAGTACATGAACAGTTACAATGGCATCTTGTGAGCACATACTAGAATGCAGGGGATCCGCAGGCGTGAGCACGATGCTGCCTTTTTGCTGCCCACTAAGCAAACGTTGGGGCTGAATTAATGTTGTCAATGCTGTCCTCGTTTCAGAACTTGAGGCATGTGAATTCTGTCGCAGAAATTTTGCACTATTGTAGTATTGTTTCAACACTGTTAAAAATAGGAGCTGAAACAATAATGAAATTTGGCACTATTGTTTCGACGCTGTTTCCGACATGGTCTGGGATGGGTAGAATAGTCATGTTCCACTCTTGCTTCCGAGTGTATAGCAAAAAGAGCCGGCGCATTCGTCTAGGAAAACCAAGAGAAAATCGATGGCCAGTTAAGTTTGAGAGACAAGGCATACAGCCCAGGCAATGGCAAAATCCGCGCATTCATGGAACAACACAAGGATTTGTTTAAGCAAACCAAGAAAGAAAGTAGGCAAGATACCAGGAAAAAAACACTGCATCATAGCATCTATAATGTCAAGAAACGTCTGACATTATGAGCCGGAGGGAGTACTAATCATCTAATCACATCGCCATTAAGATGAGACAAATGGATCCAGCAGTCACGGGCTGCATGTTGGGGAGCTACAGTCTTTCTCTCTTGCAACGAGACATATTGTTTGTTTCTTTCAGACGCTTCTTTGCTGCAAGGATACGCCGATCCAGCAGCCATAGTGAGTGGCCCTCGTCCCTTGGCCCCAAAGTTTCACTCCTCTGCATGAAGTACCAGCATCCAACGTTGCATGCTGAGTATGAGCATTCAACGTTGAAAGATAAATTCCGATGTCTTGATGAAGTGTGTTTCACTCGACTAAATATAAAACGTTTCCCTGCTTTGACGGTGCAAAATAAAATAAAAGTGAGGAAAAGAGTTGAAGCACTTTGGTGTAATGTGCAAATACTAGCACATGTTGCGCGGTTTTAAAAAAAAAAAGGATGACCCCTGGCATCTGCATCTGGGAGATGCATGCGGCCACTTTATTGATTATTCTCGAGAACCTTATAAAATATTACAACAATATGCCCGAATCCGTCATCTTGGCAACATATGCCACTACTCCTATTCATATGATGAAGGGGTGCTAACTGGGTCAAATACCCAGACCACTCACCTAAGCCTATCATCAAAAGCCAGAAGCCCCAGCTGAGCCACATACCGGGTCTAGGGCATAAACTGGTCTGACCACTCACATGTGTCGTCGCCGCCATCTTCTACAGGTCCGTCTTCAGAGCAGATATTGAGGCTTCTACCTTGTCAGGCCACTCTGCCATCGACGCCAGACAATTACCTCCTCCTGCGCGAGTCCATCACCGCGCATCGGGTGCCGAGTCTCCACTGTGCCACGCCATCGAGATCCGCCGTCATCAATGTGTAGGATGAAGCACCGCTCCACCAAAAAAGCCGCCCACTGGTCCCTTGATCCCGTGTACGCATCCAAGGAGGAAACGACACCAACGCGCCGCCGTCATCCGACCTACTGATCTAGGGTTTCCCCCGGAGGTAGGGGATAGAGGTCTGGAGCTTCTCCACGGCGATGCCTTCAAGAAGGTAATGACACAAAAGATTGCCGCAAACGGCAGTCTTGGCATCAAGCCGAGAACTAGGTTTTCACCCAGATCCACTCAAAGAACCTCCATCAAGCATCGTGTGCACAGGTCCCCGCTGATCTGAGCCGCCGCACATCGAGTAGGCCGCACCGGCCAGATCAGATTTGTCCGGAGGGCAAACCACGCATGGCGCCGACCCAACCACCAGGCCCTCCATGCTGCCACCGCCGATCCGAGTTCAGATGGTCTGTCGCCGCAGACCCAACCGCCGCCGCCGAACGTAGCCAAGGCCGCTGCCCGAAGCAGGGCTAGTCGCCGCACCCGCCACCATTGCCGCCTAAGGCCCGCGAAGCCACCAAGGCCAGATCGGCCGTGCCACTAGACATCGCGGGGCTCCGCACCGCCCCCACGGCGCTAGAGAGAGGGAATGCCCCCGCCACTGCCGTCAGCCCCCGGGCGCGCTATAGGCCGGCGGCATCCTTCGGCGGCGGCGGAGGGAGGGATGGAAGGATGGGCTGGGAGCCCCCGGCGGCTAGGGTTGCGATCCCGCCCTTGTCACCCGAGCGGGGGCGGCGCGGGGGGCGCAACAAAAGCCCTAATTGATACGTTAAAACTGACGTGGCCTCCCACAGGTCGCACGTTTTGGCTTGTGTTGTCTTAGAGCAAGCATAATGCACTCAATATCAATGTAGTCAGTTTTGAACCGGCATATAACAAGCTGTAGTTCCATTGCTTGCATTCAAGTGCTCTACCGTTTCTGTTTTCACTACGTGCCATACTACAAATTTTACAGCTAGATGTCAACAAGGAATATATTGTACCAGTCTCACAGCTTCTGCATCGAATGTATTTAGCCAACCGATGATTTGCATTGCACATACGATAAAAAAAGGCCTTTCATCCTTGGAGAGAAAAGGAGATAAGTAGAAACTACTAGCAGGCCCTATGCAATGCAATTTGACTCCGCAAGATGTGAAATACTACAACTATGAAAATTATTGTAGTTATTTTTGGCAGCCTATCGTGACTATCAAACAATGCGTTTTTCCTAAAAAAAAATCAAAGTTGTGACAATTAAGTCTTTGCCGTTTTTCTGTTGGAAATGATTTGATCCAATTAAGCAACCGTCCTTTGCCACACATGTTGTAGGTAGTGGATATGAAGTTTCCTACCATATTTCTTGTCCTTGAATATAATAGTGAAGCAAAATATGCAGCTTTGTTCATCTCGATAAAGTGTATCATGTTCTTGGGAGGAGGTAAAAATTATGTCTTTGCTTTGATGGTTTTGAGGAAGAAGGTAATTTAGGGCGAATATGTTGAGCAAATTGGCATCACGTGTGCACTCGGAGTTATGCTTTGGTGTTTCGTGTGTCCTTTTTGCCTTCTCTTATGCCGCTAGGTAAGATCTGTGATTTTTTATGCTTACCAGTTTATTATAGTGGTAAATCATATTCTACTTAGAGTTGAAACTAGTAAAATATAGCTTGTATTCACTGCCCAAAAAATGAAACTAGTTGCAAACAACGGAAGTACTCCCACTGAACTGCTGAGCTGGGCTGTGTTGTGGCAAAAGAGCCAAATTTGAGTCATGTGAATGCTGTCACAAAAATTTGACACTATTGTTTCAACACTGTTAGCACATTGAGGTGTGTGTTCTTTACAGGGGTATTTAGGAGCCAACAGACAATCCAAGTGGCCCCTAATGTATGACACAGCTGAAGCATGAGGGGCTTCAGCAAACGGACGGATCGAGCAAACTAAGTGAGAAGGCGGCATCCGTGCTGGGTAGTCTTCTCCAATTTATTTCTGATTTTTCGATGCCTTCTGTGCCTATAATAATTAAATTTGAACCTGTAGGCACACAACAAATAGTGTACAAAATGAGTCTAGATAAGTCCTAAGGTGGAGAAGCAAAATAAGGTATATGTTGTTCTTCTTTTGCTCAGAGGGGCCTTGCTCTCATAAAAAGACACGACTAGGTAGTTGGCAGTGATATGAAGTCGTTGGTCCACCTGCACATATTTGCAAAGAATTGCTTGGTTATGACTTTAATCCTTCAGTAGGAAAAGCCTACGAAAAAGATTTATCATTCCTTTAAGCAAACAATATTTGCTTATTTTTTCCCAAAAAGGAATATACTGTATTATCTTTTGGACTTTGCATCAATATCTCTTCCTAATAATAAAGCACAGATTGACTTTGTCAGGTTCATCGTCATAATACGCTTTCTTCTTATGTCATAATACACTTCTACAATTTATATGAACAAAATCAAGGTGTTACTAATTTTGGTTGTACACATCGTGCCGTATGTTTTTTCAAGCAAACAAAGCTGGCCCATGTGTTCGTTGCCACCGCACGTGTTCCAGCCCATCGCTTCGCAAGTTTATTGTTGGTACAAGGACCATGTAGCTCCGTTCAAATTCTTTCTCCAATTAAATAATCCCACCTCACTTCTTTGCATTTGATCCCACCAGTTCATATACGTACAAGCTGAAGAATCAACAAGCGACCCAGAAAATCAGGAAGGAAACGAATCAAGAAGGGAATTAACTCCGCTTCATAGTCATATGGAACCGACCCGACTCATATGGGTCTCTTCCCCTGAACCAAATCCGAGCGCGCACAAGAACGTCGGGTCGCAGCAGCGGCACAATCCGAGAGGCGGCAGGGTATGGATAAAGATCCATACAAAGCATGCAAAAAAAAAAACCTACTACTACATACTACTTAGTACCATAGCTAATCTTCATCGTCGGAGATCTGCACGACGACGATGTCGAGCGTTGGCTGGACGGGCGGGTAGGCGGGCTTTGTCTCATCCTCCTCCCGCTCGACCTCATCCATGTAGGCGAGCATCAGCGCCTCGTCCGCGGCCTCCATCTCCTGCCGGCGAAGGCGTCTATCCTCCGCAGTCAACTTCAAGCGAAGGGAATCGAGGATGGCCTGCTGCTCCGCCTGTAGATCCACATCGCCAGCGTCCCCGACATCCTCATACTCAAACTCCTCCAGACCGAGTCCATCCAGAGGTACCCCATGGCGATCCGGGCTTCACGCCTTGCCCGATCTGCTCAAGGACCTCGAGCCGGCGCTCCGGCGTTAGAAATGGGTGGCTCCTCTCCCGGCGGGGGGGGGGGGGGGGGGGGGGGGGGGGGGGGGGGGGGGGGGGGGGGGGGGGGGGGGGGGGGGGGGGGGGGGGGGCATGGCGAAGCGGAAAGTCGTGGCGGGGGCGGACAGGCGGAGGAAAATGTGAATGTTAGGGTTTCGGTGCCGCCGATCGACTTATATAGCCGAGCTAGGCACTGTGTTGCCCGCCGGAGCGGCGCCACGCGACGGCTTCGGTCCAACGGAGGAGACGACCTTCGGACCACCAGGTTTCCGCATGGGACCGCTCTGTCAGTCTGACGTGGCGGACGTGCCCGGGCGTCACAATATTTGACCCATATTTGGGCTAGATATGAGGGTTGTGTGTCAGCCCGTGCGTTTAAGGGCCGTTTGAGGCGTTTGTTTGGGTCAAAATTTCGTGACCTGTTAGTGACCGGGCGGGCGTATGAGTCAAATTTGAGAGGTCCGACTGTAGATGTTCTAATTAAGCAATTTTTTAAAGTTTTAAACTGCACAATTGGATCTGGATTGTGATGTTAGTGATCAATGTGCAAGCATCGTACTTAATGGAGGTTAAGCACGATATGCATTTTATCTGGACCTGCCATGAGCCTCTCTATCCAAGGGATGTAGGGATGTAGTCATACCACGTTGGTGAACAATAAAATGGATACATCAATTTTTTCCGTTGTAGTGGACGTGCCTCAGTCTGACTGACTTCAATTTAAAAAGACTATGGGCTCTGCATGGTAGAGTGTGTACTATACATGAAAGCACATTAGAGTATTTAACATGAATTTCGTGGAATATGCACTCCATCATTTTTCTAAAATATATACGCCGGGCACATCATTGATTTTCTAAGATATATAAACTGAGGATGTATAACATAAATGCTTCTTACCGCCGATGCTTGAGATAGAATGCATATGATAGAGTATATACCATAACTGTGGAGTATAATGCATATTGTCCCCCCTTTTTGGTTTGTTGGGCTTATCTCACTATTTTTTTGTTTGTTAGTCCTATTTTCATTTCTCTTCCTCACCTATTTAGATTTCGAGCTGCATAAATTTGTTTCATGCAAAGGTTCAAAGGAAATTCACCAATACATGTAACCATTTCTACTTAATTGGTGGTCATGCATGCCTGCGTTGCATTTAATGAAGATTAAATCATAATACTTAGTTCTAGCTCGCCATGTGTCTTCCTACTTTTGCGGATGTTGTCATGTCATGCCTGATGCACACATTAAAGGATAAATTGTTTTCTCCTGTTGCAATGCACGTGCATATGTGCTATTTATTTCTTATTGAGCTTGGCATGTGCCTCCCTACTTTTGAGGGTGTTGTCATGCCACACTGATGCATGCATTAGTAGTCACATAAAAAACATTCTTCCGTTGCAACGCACGGACATATGTGCTAGTAATGTGTTTAAGCAAACGATGATTTATATTGCACGTACATTAAAAAAAATCCCCATTGTAGTGGTCCATCCTCGGCGGGACAAATCTATCAGCGCGCCCGACACAATGAAATTTGAGTCCGCACATTGTCAAACATTGCTACAACCCTGATAATTTTATTATAGTTATTGGCCTTCCTCGTATTCCTCGTAGTTGTTTCATGGGTTAATTACCACAATCTCGTCACCACTGGAATGCTGACCATTGGTTCTTTAGATCAGTATGCACATGGATGTTGACTCGGCAAGCCATCTGGTGCAGGGATTTTAGCATCTACGGTGTAAACTTTGGTCAGCTTTGTACTACTGACATAGTGCCATTGCTTGCATTCAAGTGCTCTACTGTGTATTTTTGCATCATCATACAACAAATATTACAACTAAATATCAACACTAGTATTAGTAGTTAAAAACTTTTTTTTTTCAAACAGAGCGAGAAGCCTTGCGAATGTATACACAACCGAAGCATGAGGACTTCGGTTAACAGACCACTACTAGAAAAAGGCCTACTAATGACGTACCGGTTTTGCCTACTAATGGCGCACTACCAGTGCGCCATTACTAGCACGCCACTAGTATTTTTTACTAATGGCGCACCACTGGTGCGCCATTAGTATGCCATTCGGTGCTCCACTAGTATTCCCTCAAGGTGCGCCACTAATAACCTTATAAGTGCGCCACTAGTAATAAAGGAAGGTGCGCCACTAATAAGGGCTTAAATGCGCCACTAGTAATGTATTTGGAAAACAAAAAAAAATCTAAATTTACAGAAAACAACCTATAAGGAAAAATAATTTAAAAACAAAAATGAAATAGAATCATAATTTTTATTATAGTAAGAATATTACAATGTCTTTACAAGTTTCCAATAAAAGGAAAATTGCAAGGAAATAAAAGAAAATCCTAAAACTAATCTTCTAGTAATCTTTTCTTCTTTTTCTTCACTTTATCCCTGCAAAATGTAACAAAATAAACAGAAACACAAACAAACTATTTATAACATGTCAATACTGTCATTTTTTATGCAGAACTAGATATGAGCATATATTTCCAGAATTACATGGTGTGAATATTGTATGAGTAAGATTATAATGGAAACGAATTTTGATAGGAGCCCACTTTCGACGAGTATTTATCTGACAGAGCTAAATAATCAGGGCATTTACATTTTGATAATATTATTATACTATACTACCAGTATACTACTCCACTTGGCTTCATTTGAATGTACAGTCAAATTAAAAAAAATGTGTTCATGGGGCAGCAGCACTAAGATTCGACCGTTTTCTGTCGGCTAACATATATATGGATAAATCAGAGATTAGACATGCATATAAAAGAAGGAAAATCAAGAAATATTAATCAATTGGGGTAGTCATGGTGTACTCAGTTTTATCAACAAACATATATTCTAGCAGAGAGGCACTCTGATTTACCTGCGTGGATCTGGACAATTCGTCAATTCCCCTCTCTCTACGAGAAGCTACTGAATAAACATGTTCCTACATCTGTTGATTGATTTAGATAATCAGAACAAAAGGATGCAGCATATATAAAATAAAGTTCATCATGGGAACTTTTCTTTCGACTTGGTTGTTTCTTCCAACACCTAATAAACTTGTGTTACAATACTTTAAGGTGTAAGCCCAACTATGAACTAATCATGCCCGTGTAAAGATGTTAAACTTGCACATCAGATTGTTAAAGTTGAAAACTGAAACGCATGTGCCAAGGACATTACTAATAGAAGAATTTTTGGAGAAGACGATTTCGATCTGGGCAGCAGAGGGTAGAGGGGATTACTGATAAAGCCCACAAAATCAGCAAACCATTATTACAAAGAGAAGGGAGAAGACTAGTATATCCAAGGAGAATTATCGACAGCCATGCAGTAACTGAAACACAATAACTGTGAAAGGGCAACCAGTCAGAAATAAAAGTGATAATCCGTACATAACTTGTGTTGCTGTAAACACAGCAGCAAGAACATCAGCTGCTTTTCCAGGAACCGGTCATTGTGTATGGGAAGCCACAGCAATAAAACCGTTAGTATGAAAATCCATATCTCTGTGAAATGAGAGCAGCATCCTCAAGGCTCATGGAAAAATTAAAGGATAAACACATGGTAGAAAAGGCTAAAGCAAGACAATACATTTTGACCATATCATTTTCTTGTAGGACTTCATAATAAGTGGCAGGGGGACAATATGACAAGTACTGTTCACAGATAACAGTGTCAGGAAAGCAATGCCCCTTTCAGTCTTCTCCTTGTGTCAGGAGTGATAAGGAATCCAGCAAGGAAGCAATAAGGAAGATGTGATGGAAGAAAAACTGGATCAATTACACTGTTATATGATTTGTGAGGTTCTACCGTTCTAGATCCAAGAATCATGAATCTCTTTTGTGGGACCCAAGATGACCAAGAAGCAGAGAGTGCTTCAGACCAGGAAAGTCATTAAATGGCTGCAGGAACAATGATCTTCATATCATCGCTCTTGTTAAGATTGGCCTGCTATGTGCTGTAGAGACGCCTAAAGATCGTCCAGCAATCTAGGGTGTCCAACAAACTATAGTTCAGTCTATATAAAATGAAGTTCAGCATGGGAACTACTTTTCTTTCGACTTGCTGTTGTTTTCCTACGTTTAATAAACCATGGCTACATTTAAGGTTTAATCCCAACTATGAACTACCGAAACCCCTGTAAAGATGTTAAAGCTGCACACACAAACACACGCAAAAGTTAAGTTCTTGATTTGTCAGCAGCTGTGTAACCACCTCATCATTCTTTTGAGCTTAGTTATTATTGTTTGAAGGGGGGAATTTGAGTGCTATGTTAGCTACTTCCTCGCTCAAGGAAATAGGTTATATTGTATATTTACAACTACAAGGTGACACTAGCCCAGTAGTAAGACAAATGAACTGAGGCAATTCTGCAGAACCTGAGTCCAAACAGAGGTTGAGCATGGGAAGCACATTATTTTCTACTTGGCTGTAAAGATGTTAAAACAAAAAAGAAGGTTAAGCTCATGGTTCCATTAAATGCCTGTAAGCATGCTGCCTAAGCAACGACGATGAACCTGAAGGGGGGAAGCACATTAGTTTCAAAGATGAAGCTGGATAATATGGACACTAATGCCTGTAAGCATGCTGCCTAAGCAATGGCGATGCATAGTGGTACAGTAGGGAGATCAGTAGCATCGACACACTTGGCCCTACTTGGATCACGCGCCCCAGAGATAATTCCACCAAATTGGTCAGGTTCGAGCAGAGCACGAAACTGGATCCCGCCCGCCTACCCACGCACGCAGAAGTTACCAGATGCGTCTAGTTTGAACCACGAGGGAGAGGGCACTGACCGTCGATCTTGATGCGGCCGGCGATGGTGTATCCCTCGACGGATCTGCACCCACAAGGCGAGGCGAGAGAGTGGGTCAGATACAGCCTCCCGATCGATCGGATCGGGGAGGGAAAACGAGCGGGGACGAGGGGCACCTACCCGGGCTGGTCCGCCGCCGCGAGGACGGCGGCGAGGATGAGGAGGGCGCGAAGGGGGCTCATCGTCGCCGCGGCGGAGGTCGTCATCGTCGTCGTCGCGCGAGCACAAGAGCTTTCTCTTCTCTCCTCTCCTCCGTCTGCTCTCGGCCGTGGGCTTCGAGGAAGGAGAGGCCGCGACTGAAGGAGCCTCCCTCTTCGCTTTGCCTTTGCACTGGATCTGGTGTGAGGGAGGGGGAGGAAGAGGCGGGCGGCCGGGAACGTGACTAGAGGGGATATGGAGTGATAGCAATGGCGCACTGGTAGGGGTGCGCCATATGTATAGATAGCAATGGCGCATCTCTTACTGGTGCGTCATTACTAGTTAAAACTAGTAATGACGCACTATCCCCCTGATGCGCCATTAGTATTTTTGAAAAAAAAATAAAAATAATTTTTTTTACTAATAGCGCACCGTGGATATGGTGCGCCATTAGTATTTGGGCACTAATGGCGCACCAACACATGGTGCGCCATTAGTATATAGTAGTGGCGCACCACATGTATGGTGCGCCATTAGTGTTCATATTATCTATAGCCCTTTTCCTAGTAATGGACCGATCATGTGGATGGAGAGGAGGTCGACATAAAGCTGGGTACTTTATGTTCTTCCGGTGGTAATCTATTACCGATTTTCTGTGACTTATATGCCTGAACCAATAAAATCCGAATCTCTAATGTGTAAGTCTAGGACAAACAATGTACATGGTAAGCCTGGATAAGTTTAAGCAAGACTCCTGGTGCGTTTCATGTCTATCTATATCTATATATATACCTACTAATAAAGCAAGGTGCGTTTCGCCAATTTTTTCATCCGTTCACCGCTAAAAATAATTTTGTTTCCTATATCCGAGGTGGTACAAAATTTATATATGTTTGCCAGCTAGAAAAAGAATTTTCATACGTGGGCCGCACGCTATGGCCCAGCAAAGCCAGCCCACGTATTTTTCTGCCCACGCACTTGGAAAAATTCTATTTTCTGCACAGGGCGATAAATAGTTGAGTTTCCACTGGACAACCAATATTGAGCTGGCCAATTTTTCTTTTTTTTTTCTGTGTTTTACTTCTATTTTTATTCTTAGTTTCGTATCTCTTTTTTCTCATCTTATCCAAGTTTATTTTCCTTTTAGAATTTATTTCTTAAATTTAAAAATCCTCAAAAATGTTCCGAATTATTTTTTTGAAAATGTTCTAAATTCAAATTTTTTTTACTATTTAAAAAAATATTCCGAACTTGCAAAGAGTTTCCCATTTTTTCAGAAAATATTTTTTCAAAATTGTTCGAGATGTCTAAAAATCAAATAGCATTTAAAAAATGCTTCAAATTCTAAAAATATTCTTCTTTTTGTGAAATTTTCATAATAAAAAATAATGTTCGTTTAAAAAATATACACATTTTCTATTTTTTTTTGAATTTTTAACACATGTTCCTGTTTTTAGAAAATATTCAAAAATTTAAAAAAATTTCATGTTTTTAGTTGGAGTTTCGTACAGAACAACCAATAATGGGCTGGCCCAATTTTCTTTATTTCTGTGTGTTACTTCTATTTTTATTCTCTTTCCTATCTATTTTTTTCCTTCCAAGTTTATTTTTATTTTAGAATTTATTTCATAAATAAAAAATTCTTAAAAAGTTCAGACTTAAGATTTGTTTTTTTTAAATGTTAACAATTCCAATTTTTTTGCTATGTTTAAAAAATATTCGGAACATGCAAAAAGGTTCCCATTTTTTCAAAAACTATTATTGTTTTTCAAAATAGTTTGAGATGTCTAAAAAGAAAATAGCATTTCAAAAATGCTCCAAATTCTAAAAATATTCTGTTTTACTGAAATTTTCATAATTAAAAATAATGTTTTGTATAAAAGATACACATTTTCTAAAAATCTTACGAATTTTGAACATATGTTCCTGTTTTCAAAAATGTTGACAAAGTCAAATAATGTTAATGTTTTTACAAAAAAAATTGTGTTTTCAGAAACTATTTGTGAATTGAAAAAGATGTTTCCTTTCATATTTTGTTCGCATTTTAAAAAGTGTACATTATTTTCAAAAAACTATTCCAGATTTAAAATATTGGTCATGTTTTCTAGAATATTCAGAAACTTCATACCTTAAAGTCCCCTGGATTGGAAGGATTGAAAGGAAAAATAGATTGAATAACTCATGGTTCCTCCCCGACGTACGATGACATAATAAAACTCTTAAACACCATCGATCAATGAATGAAAAAAATAACAGATTGATTCCTCCACACGCTGCGAAACCGAGAAGCTAATCGTTTCTTTTCTTTGTGTGCACATAGGGTTTTGCTTGCACATATAATTCTCACTGACTTTAACTGCATACTATTTTATCTCCCGTTGCAACGCACGGGCATATGTGCTAGTATTAATAATGTTTCAATATATATCTCAGCTTTGACCTATTGCCTCTCCGGCATGGTCTGCATCCGTGCGACCGACATGTGTTACAAACTCACTTCCGTCTATGGTCCCACAGACTATGCTTGCAAGGACGACTTCTTCATTGAACTTACCGCCCACAAGCCTTTGGCTGGTGTTGGTTGGCTTGCTCTGGGAGACTTCAATCAGATCTATCGTGCACGTGACAAAAACAAGAGAAATGTTAATCGAAGTAGGATTAACCGGTTCCGCGCTACTTTGCAATCCTGCGAGCTCAAGGAAATCCATCTTCAGAATAGACGCTTCACGTTGAGTAATGAGCGGGACAATCCAACGCTTTGCAAGCTTGACTCCTTCTTCTGCAATGCGGAATGGGATACAACATTCAACACCCATGTCTTGCACGCTTTGTCGTCCTCCCTTTCCGACCATTGTCCGCTCCTTATCGCGGATGACAGGGGCCCCAGAAGGCCACGGTCCTTCAAATTCGAGAATTTATGGGTATCTTTGCCTGGATTCAACGAGGTGGTTCAGAAGGCGTGGGACGAGCACGTGGGTCACACGGAGCCTTACCAAGTCTTGCACCATAGGCTCAAGAAAACTGCGATTCGACTCTCTAAGTGGAGCAAGAAGCTCTTTTCCAAGGCTAAGATTCAACTACATGCAGCCCTGGTTGTGATTCTTTGCCTCGACATTGCGCAAGAAGAGCGGATTCTTTCCCCCGAGGAACGTGACTTACGTTCTAGGCTCAAGCGGAGGGTTATTAGTTTGGCGGTGCTTGAGAGGGCTAGGAAAAGCCAATGTGCGAGGATTTCAAATTTGAAGGATGGTGATGCAAACACCAGATTCTTTCATCGCCGCATTAATGCCCGAAGACGGAAAAACCACATTCATCGTATCAAACATGCACAAGGGTGGGTGACTGAACATGAGGTAAAAGAGAAGATCATCCATGACCACTTCTCTGAGGTCATGGGGAGGAGAGGCACGTGCAACAAACATTTTAATTGGGAGGAGCTCGGCACTGAGCCCCATGACTTGCATGACCTTGGCAACACCATCACGGAGGACGAGGTGTGGGAGGCCATTAAGGAGATGCCTGGCAATAAGGCGCCTGGACCATGGCTTCACGGGGACCTTCTTCAAAAAGTGTTGGGGAATCATCAAGCATTCGGTCATGAGGGTTATTCAACACTTCGATTCCCTACACACCTCCAACTTGCAATGGCTCAATTCTGCCAATGTTGTTCTCTTGCCCAAGAAGGAGGGTGCAGAAGGCATCTCTGATTATAGACCTATTAGCCTTGTCCACGCCATTGCCAAAATCATTGCCAAAGTTCTCTCACTTCGGCTAGCCCCCCACATGAACGACCTTGTCTCAAATGCTCAGAGCGCCTTCATCAACAGAAGAAGCATACATGATAACTTCATGTGTGTTCAAAATTTTGCTAGACGCCTGCACAAGTGCAAGACCCCAGCTCTTCTGTTCAAGCTTGACATCAAGAAGGCTTTTGACTCAATCAAGTGGGAATACATCCTTGATCTGCTTCAACGGTTGGGGTTCCCCGACAAATTCCGGGCTTGGATTGCCGCGCTTCTATCCTCATCTTCATCTCGGATCCTTTTAAATGGGTTGCCCGGCCCTCCAGTGAAGCATAGGTGCGGACTTAGGAAGGGCCCCTGCTTTTTGTCATTGCGATCGACCCCCTCCACAAGATTCTGGACCTTGCAACTCGAAAAGGTCTCCTGCATAAGATCCGTGGGCGAGGGGCCATGGTGCGAACCTCCCTCTATGCTGACGACGCAAAGGTTTTTTTTGGCTCCTATCAAGAAGGACATTGACAACCTTGCCTCTATCTTGAGAGGATTCGGCAAGGTGACGGGCCTATGCACCAACTTCCAAAAAAGCTCCGTCGTGCCAATCCGCTGCAATCACCTTGACCTTGACCATATTCTTCAAAGCATGCCAGCCGCACGGGCATCTTTCCCGGTTAAATACTTGGGGTTGCCTCTCTCTGTTTGGCAATTTAAGCATGTTGACTTCCAATACCTCGAAGACAAGGCGGCTGGCAAATTGGTCACTTGGGAGGGCCAAAACATCACTACCATCGAACGCACAGCCCTCGTCAAGTCGGTCATCTCCTCCCAAGTGGTGTACTCTATTACGCCTCTTATCGTGCCACCAAGATCACTTCATAACCTAAACAAAATCGAGAGGGCTTTCCTTTGGTCCGGCGCTGATAAAACAACGGGAGCCAAGTGCAAGGTCAACTGGCAAGTGGTGTGCCGACCAAAGGAGTACGGTGGATTAGGAGTCCTCAATACCGACAAGTTTGCACGTGCTCTGCGCCTTCGCTGGCTTTGGTATGAATGGACGGAGCCCCACAAGCTGTGGGTGGGTTTTGGCAATCCTTGCACTGAGGATGACCGCCAGTTTTTCTATGCCTCTACCACCATCACTGTGGGTGACGGTGCTAGAACACCGTTTTGGGACGCCCCCTGGCTTCTTGGTCGCAAGCCCAAGGATATTGCGCCGCTAATCTACGAGGCATCAAGACGGAAGAATTGGTCGGTGCGTGAGGCTCTTATTGGGAATGCGTGGATCTTCAAAATCCGCCACAACACCACTATCTCCGGCAACCACATTTAGGAATTTTCCACTCTTTGGATGCTTGTGCACAACTTCCACCTTGATGAACAAGCCGAAGATGAAACTGTTTGGAAACACGCGAATGACGGAATCTACACGGCGGATACCGCATATAAGGCTCAGTTCCTTGGCTTGACCCTCTCTCCCATGGACTGCATGGTCTGGAAGGTTTGGGCTCCTCCCAAGGTTAAATTCTTTGCCTAGTTGGCATTGCAAGATAGGATTTGGACCGCCGATCGCTTGGAGAGGCGTGGGTGGACAAATTGTGGCCTCTGCCCTCTTTGCAAGAGGGAGCAGGAAACGGGTGCTCACCTTTTCTTCAAGTGCTGCTACACGATTAGGCTTTGGAGAGACATCATCGAGAAGATTGGCTTACATCACATGGATACATCAACGTGGCACCTCCACGAAACCGTCAAAGAGTGGTGGGACAAGAGAACCGACAGTACTAATCCTAATTGGCATGCTATGGCCTCCCTCACCATGCTTGTCTCTTGGACAATTTGGAACGAAAGAAATGCTAGAGTGTTCCGTCACAAGTGCATCCCACCGCCTATTATCCTTACCACCATTCTGGACGAGGCCAAGCTTTGGGTAACCGCGGGGGCTAAAAGACTAGGGAACTTGTTGTTGGGCGAGTAATTGTCATGCCGCTTCTGTGGGTTTGTTGTAAAACTCTAAACTCTATTCTCTACTTATTTAATGGATGAGGCAAATCTTTTGCCTCCGTTTCGAAAAGAAAAAAAATCTGTAGGGATAGACCAAAATCATGCGTGAAATGTGTCTGTAAACTCTTAAGGAAGAGAAGCGAAAGGCACATGTATCACTCATCTTTTGCTTACCGGGGCCTTGCTCTTATAAAAGAGAAGATCTAGGAAGTAGGCAGTGACATGAAGTCGTTGGTTCTTCGATAGATAACTGCTAAGAATCTGTTGGTTATGACTTGGTCCTTGGGTAGGAATAGGTACAAGATCATTATAATACTTTATGCAAATGATATTCAATTAAATAATTTATTTAGCCAACAGACAATTTACAATGCACGTACATAGAAGAAAGCCCGATGGAAATGTTGCCCTCTCAGAGTCGGAGAGAAAAGGAGATAACTGAAAACTACAAGTGGGCCTGATGCAGTGAAATTTGACACCACACATTGTCAAATATTGCCACAATCATGACAATTATTGTAGTTATTTGTGACAATCTACCGTGACTAGCAAACTATATGTTTTCCCTAATTTTTTCTCAACATTGTGACAAATTAATTCTTCGCCATTTTTCCTATGACTTATCACATTCTAATAAGGAAATGTACGGGGAAGTTTGACAATCCCAAGGACAATACATAAATGTTTTTCTGCTCAAAATGCATTGATTGAATTGAGCAACCTTACATTGCCACACATGCTGTAGCTAGTGGATACGATGTTTCCTACTAAATTTCTTGTCCTTGCATAGAACAGTGAAGCAATATACGACTATTGTAATTATTTGTGGCAGTCTATCATAACTATCAAACAATACATTTATCCTCAAATTTCTCAAAGTTGTGAGAATTAAATATTTGCCATTTTCCTATAACTTATCACATTTTAGTTAAGGAAAAGTATTGGAAGATTTGACAACCCTGAAGGCAGTAGAGAAATGTTTTTTTTACTGGAAATGCTTTGATCCTGTTAGGCAACCTTACTTTGCCACATGTGTTCTATAGGGTAGGGGATACAAAGTTTTCCACTGAATTTCTTGTCCTTGGATATAATAGGAAAGCATTATTCAGATTTGTTCATCTTGGTAAAGTGTATCGTGTTCCTGGGACGAGGGGAAAACTATTTTTTGATTTGATTGTTTCCCGTAAAAAAAGCAATTGCAGGCAAATATATTTGAGCAATTTGGCATCAACGTGTGCGCTCGGCCCTCCATCTAGTAATATATACTGTGTATATTTGTTTTGCAAGAAAAAAGTGTTCGTTTTGTGTTTTCCTATGCTGCTAGGCTAGTATATAGACTAGTTTTGGTTAGAAAAGGTTTAATAATGTAGAGTCTAGAGATGTAGTGCTAGCTGATATGAAGAGTGAGATCCGTGATTTATTATAGTAGTATTACCTATTTTATTATAATAGGTGTAAACCATATTCTACTTGGAGTTGAACGAGTAAAAATAGTTTTTATTCACTGCTCAGAAAACTAATTAGTTGGCAACAACAAAAGTACTCCCATCGAGGCCTCCTTTGATTTGTAGGAATCTTGTAGGAATTTCATAGGATAAGATTTTCAAAGAAAAAATTTCTATTGAGCCCTTTGGTTTGTAGGAATGGATTTCTATTCCAATGTAGGATAGGGACCAATCCATTAGCCGCTGTTTCCGCCATTAGGCCGCCGCCGGCACTACCCCCATAGCCGTCGCCGCCCGTCCACCTCTTTCGTCTTCGCCCAACACGAGCTCGTCGCTAGCGTCGCCGTCATGTTCCCCGACCACTTCGTCTACTCCGACCACCGTTGGTGACATCGGCCCCATGCCGATTGGCGCCACAATCGTCGTCGAGTCTTCTTCTCTGCTGACTCTCCGACTCCTTGACATGGCGTACAGCTCGAGCCGGTCCCAGTCTCCGCATGCCTAGTGCTGGCAACATCGATGTGTTCCTTCATTCACGACGTGTCCCCAGGCCTGGCAAGCCTGGTCGGCGCTTCGTCAACTTCGTCTTCGTCCGTCTACGCATGCCCGATGCTGGCAACACCGGTGCGGGCCTTCGTCCACGATGTGTCCCCGGGATTGGCAAACCCTCCGCAAGGCGTTGTCAACCATATCTTCTTCCCGGCGCACCACTACTTGGACACCACTCCGCCCAAGCTAACTCGGAGCCCCCTTGTGCCCGTGGCTCCATGACGACTTCCTCGACACCGGCCACCCTAACTCAACATCGACCACGACATTCTTCGCACAGCTACCTTGACCACAGCTCCAGCACCCACGCTCTCGGCTATCTCAACAAACGGCGCAAAGGGCTACCGTCTTGCTTGAGCAACCTCGTCGGTTGCCACTCTAGCCACGACTCCGCGATGCATCGACCGTTACGACTATGTGGGGGGAGTCCGTCGGCTTGCCTTCGGATTCTTCTCCAGTCTCACCGTCTGCGTTGCTACCATTGTGACTGCGGGGGGATGTTGAGTATATTGATTATTAGGAAAGACGAGATAGACTAGGGTTTGTTCTAGCTTGTCTAGTACTCCAAGTAGATCATTGTGTGTGTGTGTGTGTGTGTGTATATATGCCCATGAGGCTCAAGCAATACAACGAACTATTTGATGTCTACTACACAATCTTCTTCTTGTAGACGTTGTTGGGCCTCCAAGTGCAGAGGTTTGTAAGATAGTAGCAAATTTCCCTCAAGTGGATGACCTAAGATTTATCAATCCGTAGGAGGCGTAGGATGAAGATGGTCTCTCTCAAGCAACCCTGCAACCAAATAACAAAGAGTCTCTTGTGTCCCCAACACACCCAATACAATGGTAAATTGTATAGGTGCACTAGTTCGGCGAAGAGATGGTGATACAAGTGCAATATGGATGGTAGATAAAGGTTTTTGTAATATGAAAATATAAAAACAGCAAGGTAACTAATGATAAAAGTGAGCGTAAACGGTATTGCAATGTGTGGAAATAAGGCCTAGGGTTCATACTTTCGCTAGTGCAAGTTCCCTCAACAATAATAACATAATTGAATCACATAACTATCCCTCAACATGCAACAAAGAGTCACTCCAGAGTCACTAATAGCGGAGAACAAACGAAGAGATTACGGTAGGGTACGAAACCAGCTGAAAGTTATTCTTTCCAATCAATCCGTTGGGCTATTCCTATAGGTGTCACAAACAGCCCTAGAGTTCGTACTAGAATAACACCTTAAGACACAAATCAATCAAAACCCAAATGTCACCTAGATACTTCAATGTCACCTCAAGTATCCGTGGGCATGATTATACGATATGCATCACACAATCTCAGATTCATCTATTCAACCAACACATAGAACCTCAAAGAGTGCCCCAAAGTTTCTACCAGAGAATCACGACGAAAACGTGTGCCAACCCCTATGCATAGGTTCATGGGCGGAACCCGCAAGTTGATCACCAAAACATACATCAAGTGAATCACGTGATATCCCATTGTCACCACAGATATCCACGGCAAGACATACATCAAGTGTTCTCAAATCTTTAAAGACTCAATCCGATAAGATAACTTCGAAGGGGAAACTCAATTCATTACAAGAGAGTAGCGGGGGGAAGAAACATCATAGGATCCAACTATAATAGCAAAGCTTGTGATACATCAAGATCGTATCACCTCAAAAACACGAGAGAGAGAGAGAGAGAGAGAGAGAGAGAGAGATCAAACACATAGCTACTGGTACAAACCCTCAGCCCCGAGGGAGAACAACTCCCTCCTCATCATGGAGAGCACCGGGATGATGAAGATGACCACCGGAGAAGGATTGCCCCCTCCGGCAGGGTGCCAGAACGGGTCTAGATTGGCTTTCGGTGGCTACGGAGGCTTCTGGCGGCGGAACTCCCAATCTAATCTCTGTTCTGGAAGTTTTAGGGTACGTGAGTATATATGGGTGCAGGAAGTACGTCGGTGGAGCTTCGGGGGCCCCACGAGGTAGGGGGGCGCGCCCTAGGGGGGGCACCCTCGTGAGCACCTCCCTTGGCTCCTGATGTGGGGTCCAAGTCCATCCAATAGCTTTCCTTCCAAAAATAACTTCTCCAGTTGATTTCGTTCCGTTTCGACTCCGTTTGATATTCCTTTTCTTCGAAACACTGAAATAGGCAAAAAAACAGCAATTCTGGGCTGGGCCTCCGGTTAATAGGTTAGTCCCAAAAATAATAGAAAAGTGGATAATAAAGCCCAATATTGCCCAAAACAGTAGATAAATTGCATGGAGCAATCAAAAATTATAGATACGCTGGAGACGTATCAAGCATCCCCAAGCTTAATTCCTGCTCGTCCTCGAGTAGGTAAATGATAAAAACAGATTTTTTGATGCGGAGTGCTACTTGGCATAATTTTAATGTAATTCTTCTTAATTGTAGTATGAATATTCAGGTCCGAAAGATTCAAGACAAAAGTTCATATTTACATAAAAATAATAATACTTCAAGCATACTAACTAAGCAATCATGTCTTCTCAAAATAACATGGCCAAAGAAAGTTCATCCCTACAAAATCATATAGTTTAGTCATGCTTTGTTTTCGTCACACAAGAATGCTCTCATCATGCACAACCCCGATGACAAGCCAAGCAATTGTTTCATACTTTAGTAATCTCAAACCTATAAATTTTCACGCAATACATGAGCGTGAACCATGGACATAGCACTTTGGGTGGAATAGAATAATGAGGGGGTTATGTGGAGAAGACAAAAAGGAGAAAGTCTCACATCAACGAGGCTAATCAATGGGCTATGGAGATGCCCACCGATTGATGTTAATGCAAGGAGTAGGGATTGCCATGCAACTGATGCACTAGAGCTATAAATGTATGAAAGCTCAACAAAAGAAACTAAGTGGGTGTGCATCCAACTTGCTTGCTCACGAAGACCTAGGGCACTTGAGGAGGCCCATTGTTGGAATATACAAGCCAAGTTCTATAATGAAAAATTCCCACTAGTATATGAAAGTGACAAAACAAGAGACTCTCTAATATGAAGATCATGGTGCTACTTTGAAGCACAAGTGTGGTAAAAGGATAGTAGCATTGTCCCTTCTCTCTTTTTCTCTCATTTTTTGGGCCTTCTCCTTTTTTTATGGTCTTTCTCTTTTTTTGGGCGTTCTCTTTTTTTATGGCCTTTCTCTTTTTCATTTATTTATTTCTCACTTGGGACAATGCTCTAATAATGATGATCATCACACTTCTATTTATTTACAACTCAATGATTACAACTCGATACTAGAACAAAGATGACTCTATATGAATGCCTCCGGCGGTGTACCGGGATATGCAATGAACCAAGAGTGACATGTATGAAAGAATTATGGACGGTGGCTTTGCCACAAATACTATGTCAACTACATGATCATGCTAAGCAGTATGACAATGATGAATGTGTCATGATGAACGGAATGATGGAAAGTTGCATGGCAATATATCTCGGAATGGCTATGGAAATGCCATAATAGGTAGGTATGGTGGCTGTTTTGAGGAAGATATAAGGAGGTTTATGTGTGATAGAGCATATCATATCACGGGGTTTGGATGCACCGGCGAAGTTTGCACCAACTCTAAATGTGAGAAAGGGCAATGCACGGTACCGAAGAGGCTAGCAATGATGGAAGGGTAAGAGTGCGCCTAATCCATGGACTCAACATTAGTCATAAAGAACTCACATACTTATTGCAAAAATCTACAAGTCATCAAAAACCTCGGCACTATGCGCATGCTCCTAGGGGATAGATTGGTAGGAAAAGACCATCGCTCGTCCCCGACCGCCACTCATAAGGAAGGCAATCAAATAACACCTCATGTTTCAAATTTGTTACACAACGTTTACCATACGTGCATGCTATGAGACTTGCAAACTTCAACACAAGAATTTCTCAATTTCACAACTACTCAACTAGCATGACTTTGATATTATTACCTCCATATCTCAAAACAATCATCAAGCATCAAACTTCTCTTAGTATTCAAAACACTCATAAGAAAATTTTACGAATCTTGAATACCTAGCATATTAGGATTTTAAGCAAATTACCATGCTATTTAAGACTCTCAAAATAATCTAAGTGAAGCATGAGAGTTCATCTATTTCTTCAAAATAAAACTACTACCATGCTCTAAAAGATATAAGTGAAGCACTAGAGCGAATGACAAACTACTCCGAAAGATATAAGTGAAGATCAATGAGTAGTTGAATAATTATGCAACTATGTGAAGACTCTCTAACATTTAAGAATTTAAGATCTTGATACTTTATTCAAACAGCAAGAAAAACAAAAGAAAATTTCATTCTACAAATGGCAAACATCATGTGAAGAAGCAAAAATTTAGGATCAACCGAAACTAACCGATAGTTGTTGAAGAAGAAAGGTGGGATGCCAACCGGGGCATCCCCAAGATTAGATGCTTGAGACTTCTTGAAATATTAGCTTGGGATGCCTTGGGCATCTCCAAGCTTGAGCTTTTGTGTCTCCTTAATTCCTCTCATATCACGGTCTCCCTAAATCTCAAAAGCTCCATCCACACAAAACTCAACAAGGACTCGTGAGATAAGTTAGTATAAACCATTGCAAAAACCTTATCATACTCTACTGTAGCAAATCACTAAAATTATTATTAAACATTTCATACTAAATTCCTCTGTATATTTAATAGTCCTATCCTCAAATAGAATCATTAAAGAAGCAAACATATGCAAACAATGCAAACATAACAGCAATCTGCCTAAACATGACAGTCTGTGAAGAATGCAGCAACATCCATACTTCCCTAGCTCCAAAAATTATGAAAGAAAATTCCCACTGTAGTAAATTTATCAGAGCTTAATATTCAAAAGGTTTCAACATTTTATCACATTCTGACTTTTCTAGGGAATTATTGCAACAGCGGTAAACTTTCTGTTTTCAAACAGCAACATGAGGACTTGTAAAATAGGCATAGTAAAGGCTATCAATGACACTTTTATTGAAATAAAAGATGCAAAACATTGTTATAAATAACAGAAAGCAAATCCTAACAAAATAAATTGACGCTCCAAGCAAAAAACATATCATGTGACGAATAAAAATATAGCTCCAAGTAAAGTTACCGATGAACGAAGACGAAAGAGGGGATGCCTTCCGGGGCATCCCCAAGCTTAGGCTATTGGTTTTCCTTGAATATTACCTTGGCGTTCCTTGGGCATCCCCAAGCTTAGGCTCTTGCCACTGCTTATTCCATAATCCATCAAATCTTTACCCAAAACTTGAAAACTTCACAACACAAAACTTAAAGTAGAAAACTCATGAGCTCCGTTAGTATAAGAAAATAAATCACCACTTCAAGGTACTGTAATGAATTCATTCTTAATTTATATTGGTGTTAAACCTACTGTATTCCAACTTATCTATGGTTCATACCCTCCGATACTATACATAGATTCATCAAAATAAGCAAACAACACATAGAAAACAGAATCTGTCAAAAACAGAACAATCTGTAGTAATCTGGATCAAACGGATACTTCTGGAACACATAAAATTCTCAAATAAATTGCTGGACCTGAGGAATTTATATATTAATCATCTGCAAAAAGAATTAACTAAATAGCACTTTCCAAATAAAAATGGCAGCAATTCTCGTGAGCGCTAAAGTTTCTCTTTTTTTACAGCATGATCAACAAGACATTCCCAAAGTCTTCCCAAAGGTTCTACTTGGCACAAACACTAATTAAAAGCATAAAACCACATCTAAAAATAGGCTAGATGAATTATTTATTACTAAACAGGAACAAAAAGCAAGGAACTAAAGTAAAATTGGGTTGCCTCCCAACAAGCGCTATCGTTTAACGCCCCTAGCTAGGCATGATAATGACAATGATGCTCACATAAAAGATAAGAATTGTAACGTAAAGAGAGCATCATGAAGAATATGACTAGCACATTTAAGTCTAACCCACTTCCTATGCATAGGGATTTTGTGAGCAAACAACTTGTGGGAACAATAATCAACTAGCATAGGAGGGCAAAACAAGCATAACTTCAAAACTTTAAGCACATAGAGAGGAAACTTGATATCATTGCAACTCCTACAAGCATATATTCCTCCTTCATAATAATTTTCAGTAGCATCATGAATGAATTCAACAATATAACCAGAACCTAAAGGATTCTTTTCATGATCTACAAGCATAGAAAATTTACTACTCTCCACATAAGCAAAATTCTTCTCATGAATAATAGTGGGAGCAAACTCAACAAAATAACTATCATGTGATTGAAAATTAAGATCAAGATGACAAGTTTCATGGTTATCATTATTCTTTAAAGCATACGTGTCATCACAATAATCATCATAG
>NC_053028.1:42919336-42961145 GCF_003073215.2 Triticum urartu | reverse complement strand
AAGCTTAGTCAACATATGCAAAGCGTAATGCACACGCATTTGTATTCCTACTAATTAGCATGTTGTTCCAAGATGCTTGTGCCGGTCTTGCAAGAAAGGAATTGATCACACTATACTAGGATTCAAGGACCTCGTAAGACTACCCATAGTGGGGAGTAACTGAAACCACTAAGAGCATCTCCAGCCGTTGGCCCCCCAGGGGGCGCCTAAAATTGCCCTCTGGGGGTGAGCCGGCGCAAAACATCGGCCTGGGGCCGAGTTGGTCCCAGCCGCCGTCCCCAGGCGCGTTTAGAAAAATAAAAAAATATAGCAAAGTTCAAAGTTCGGCGAAGTTCGGCATATATTACATTTAAAAAATGGGTTTTTATTACATAAAATATATAATTAAAAAAAGAACTGGCTAAAAGTGGAGTAGTCGCCGTCGTCGCCGCCGCCGTCGTCGTCGTCCGGCTTCTCCTCCTTGACGCGGCCGTCCCTGGTGGACCCCTGACCGGCGTCGCCTATGCGGGCTGGTGGCGGCGGCACGGCGGCGTCGTCGCTGTCGTCGATGACGACGATTCCTCCTTCGTCGCGGCCCGGCGGCGCTGCGCGAATCGCCGTAGGGCGGCGCACTGGCGCTCCCTCGACATCTTCAGGGAGTCCGCGCGTACCCATTCTAGGGCCACGTCGTCGTCGAGCTCGACGTCGCCGCCGTGCTCCGTCTTCACCGCGGGGAGGCCCGGCTCCGTCTTCACCGGCGCCAGGCCCGGCTCCGTCTTAAGCTTGACGAAGTGCGGAGGAGCCGACAAGGGGGCGCGCCGGCCGCTCTCATTGATGACGATGCCGGCGCTGCAAGTGCGCCGGCCGAGCGGCGTCTCCGCCGCGGGCTCGGCCTTGACGCCGAGCAGCGCCGGACGAGTGTGAGGAAGAGCGGGAGGAGGAGGAAGAAGAGGAGGCATCGAACCTCCTGGGCAACCATTGCCCGTCGCGTCGGCGGTGAGCCGTGGCCGTGGCAGCCGCCCTCGCCGGGGGGTATGCCAACGGTGGGTTGTTGCCGCCCTCGAGGTACGTCAGAACGCCCTCGAGGGTGTGGCCGGGAACACCCCACCACAGGTGGCGTCACTCGCTATTCTTCGGTCCGCCCACCACCGGCGCGCCGTTGGTGGACGCCATCCTCTGTTGATGCCGGCGTTGGAAGTACGCCGTCCACGTCGCTATGTTGTCGGCGGCGTACTCGGGGAAGGCGAGCTGGGCGTCGGTGAGGGAGGCGCGCACGACGTCGACCTTGTCGGCGAAGTAGCCCGGTTTCGCCACGGCATCAGGCAACGGGGGAATGGGCACTCCCCCGTTGCTGAGTCTCCACCCCGTTGGCCCGGCGGCGCCGGGATGTCCGCCTGGAACAGGAGCCAAGACTCATGTTCACGGAGCGAGCGGCGGCCGAAGCCGTTCGCCGCGGCCTCATCTCTGGGGAATCGCTCGGCCATCGGGAGAGGGAGGGAGGGGGACGGAGGGCGCGGCGCTCGGGAGAGGGAGGGCTCGGCGACGGCGCTCGGGAGAGGTAGACGGCGGGCTAGGGCTGGTGTGGCTGGGGTGCCCAGAGGCGAGGGAGGCCACCGTCTTATATAGCGGCGCCACCCCGTGTGTACACGTGCGAGGGAGGGAAGGCGTCGGTGCGCCACCCCATGACGTGCCGCCGTGAGGAATCAATGGTAAGGTTGACCGGCGGCAGACTTGCCATTGATTCCCCGCGGGAAACCGAGGCGTTCGGGGACGAAGACGCGCGGTGTCGCTGACGCGGCGGGCCCGCGGCTCTTTCGCACCAAAACCGCTCGCCCCGGCGCCCCCGAGCGCCCCCCAGCGCGCCGGGTTCGGCCTGGGTCCGCCGGTGCTAAATTCGGCCCAGGCTGGCGAAAATCGGGTTCCTGGGGGCGCGACTGGGCCGATTTTTCTGCGCCGGCGCGAAAGAAAACGCCTGGGGAGGCCTTTCTGGGGGCGCGGCTGGAGATGCTCTAACGTGCATTAGTCTATGTTACTACCTCTATAATGGAGAGTAACATATGTGTGGTGTCATGCAACTCTTCATTTATTAGGTCATAGACTCATCTTGTCTTGGTATGTGTGATGTTACTCATAGTATGAGTAACTAGCTATGTTACTACATGTCTCTTTTTCATCATTAATTACTTGTCACGTGATCTATTTTGTCTAGATAAGTGTGATGGTACCATCTATGTTACTTTCATTATGTGTAGTCTAACACAAAACCATCGGGGGTGGGGGTGGGGGAGGGGGTTGTTAAGACATGTCGGGGATCATTTTACTAATGGTACCCATTAAGCATTAACTGATGAGAACAGCACAACACGAATGACTTATCTATGGGTGCTCCTGTTAAGTCAATTAATTTGATATATGAGGGGAAAATCCTTGACAAAGAAAAATATTTTCACTGGTTGCATAGACATTTTAGATCTGGAAAAGGACCGTCGTAGATATACGCACACGCTTCGGTGGTGAAGGCTCCCTGGCCTTTGATCTGGAGGCCTCGATTTGGTGGCGATGGCCCTCCCTTGGGATGGGGTTGGCAACCGTGGCACCTCGGTGCAGCATGAATGAGACTCCATGCGAAAGCTCCCTGCTCTGATGGCCGCGATACCTGTGGGTGTCGCATCCCTCTTGGGGGCATCATTGTAGTTCCCTTCTCTGTGCCAGGATTTCGAGTGAAAACCCTAGCCCATCGTTTGGCCTCGATGGCAGCAGCGCATAGTGTCGCCACCCGCTTGCGGTGTCGTCGGGGAGCTCAGGCGCCTACCATTCCCAGCACATCGGTTTCTTCGGTCAGCTGTATTCCTAGCATGCAGCTTCGTTGACTATGGCGTGGGGCGGTCTCGTTTGTCTCTTACCTTGTACAGTGACCTCGTTGTCACCGTTCTCGGACCTCACTATCCCTTAGATAGGATCGACACTCCACGGCGTAGAGCGACAGGGCAGGTGGTCCTCTCCAACGATAGCGTGGTGTATGTGGTGCAACAACATTCGGTGGTTTCTAAAGAAGGTGCAGTTTTGTACCTAGTTGGTGGTCCCGTGTGCTTCTTGGTGGGGCATGGCTACTCTTTTACTCTTGCTCGATTGTGAGTTGGTGGCGTTTTCGCTATTCTCTTGGCTGATAGTTTTATTTGTACTTGCTTTCTGAGAGTATTTTTCTCATCACCTTGTATCGGTTCGGCCGATTGACTCTATTCATAAAGCAGGGCGAAAGCCTATTTCTGTGATATATGCACTCGTGTTAGCAAACCATTCAAACCGATGACCAGCTAACCAAGATTGCATTCACTATGGTTACTAACCATTGTAGAAATCACATAGTGCCCATAAAAGGTAGGGATTATAAGCAAACATTGATCATTGGTGGGCATTAATTTTGATTCCTGATGGATATTGTTTTGCTGATCATCTCCATCGATCATGGACATGACATTTATTCCTTGGCAACCGCGCGCATGAAAGATCATGATCAAGAACACGAGTGCAAGAGCTAGCAGATCAACACTGAGGCATCACCATCAGGCCATGCTCATGCATTATGTATAATATACCCATCATTGCACACTCTTATTCGATCAGAAAATGCGCAGAAACGGTCCCCAATTTTGCATGCTTGATATGTGAAAAGGACCCATGAGCAAATACCCACTGGACAAGTGGAGAAACACTAGCTGAGCAAAGAAAATTCTTGGGCATATGTCTGAAGCCAACAAATGTTAGTTGATTCTGGAATAACATCACATGATCTCATTTGCGAACTGACAGGGTAGTTTGCACATATGGATCGATGCACTAACAAAAACAAGTACGCTAGCTATGCCCAGTGACTCTCACTAAATTCTGAAGATAGCAGTTGGATTGGGTCTCGCACACCCCTAGGTAGCCATGATCATCAACAGCAACCAATAAATTAGCCCAAAGTACATCATCTGCTGCAAAGAATCCGCTCCATTTAAGGCTAGATTCCAGCTGCTACATTACAAATCATGCAATGCCAATGTTAATTTAGTTGAACCAATAGTCTACAATATCTCAAGCTTTATTTGTACTCCACCGAGAAAAGAATACATTACAGATCCATAAATAACTACAGTTCATATGCTACCTGTTTGATTGCTTTATATATGACCGGTCCGTGTATATAAGTTTTAGAAAAGCAAGCACTTGTCTGGCCTAAGGCATAAAAATTAACGCTAGCTAGATCTCTTTATTTTCAGTGTCACTAGCTACTAAACTTTTGAGGGCTTCACATCATGATTTTGTGCAATGGATGGCAGCTAGCTGTTGGGGAAAAACCTAACAAGTACCACTATACCATTTCCATATCATACAAAGGTAACAAACACTAGTAGCTGCTGGTTTTGTTGTACTATAGTTCCCGACGTGGCTGGCTTTAGTCCTCATATGCATCATTGCCTGCACATGCACATGCTAATGCAAAAAGCCCAAACGAAACAGCTGATCTACCAGAGATCACAATTTGGCAGCCTTTAGAAATCTGTAGGAGCTATCACTCAGGCAATATGGCTAGTGTAGGCAAGCAATCAAGAAAAGAGAGAGAGGGAGAGAGAGAGAGGAGGGAGAAGGCAGAAAGAAAGAAAGAAAGAAAGAAAGAAAAAGAAAGAAAGAAAGAAAGAAAGAAAGAAAGAAAGAAAGAAAGAATGAAAGAAAGAAAGAAAGAAAGAAAGAAAGAAAGAAAGAAAGAAAGAAAGAAAGAAAGAGGAAAGAAAGATAAATATAAATGGCAAATTGACATGAGTGGCACAGATTCACCTCCCACTCTCCCAGGACAAAACTGGTGACCTGTTACTACTAGCTAAAGGTGCATATGTCTAGCTCTGGCTTTTCATATAGATTATTGTGAATTTGTGTGAACACTCACCTAAACAGTTGGAGCAAGATCGAAGGAACCACACATGGCTGATGGCTGCATGTTCTATCAATTTGCCATTAGACGTGCATGCAGAAGCAGCTAACATGGGCTCTTTTTATTCATTCCCTGCACATGATCAGTAAATTGGTCTGCTTTGCATGGTAGCTAGCTTTGTGCTGCAAGTAAAGGCGCTGGCAACTGGCGAAAGCAAGTAGCCAAAGTTATTGGCTTTAATGTTAATGTGACATCACTGGCCAAAGGAAGATCTTGTTCCAAGATATATCTTTTTCACAACTGATTCTCAACAGTGAGATATGCTTTTTCCTTCCAGCATAAACCAATTTCTATAGACTTAAATGCATTAGCACAAGTGTTTATTTTCCAAATTAATGGCTTAATTGGGAGGTAGTTAGGTGACTCATTTTATTATGTGGTATATAATACATAGTGATCTTTTAGTAGAATAGTTGAAGAAATAAACAATGAATTGAACGAGGGAACAAAGGTAAAAGTAATGAAAAGTGTCTGGTGGTGCGCTAGATTAGATTGCACACGAGAATGGAGATTGTGTGTCAAAAAGATGAAATAATCTTTAAAACTTCTGATGGAATAAATAAATAATTGAAAAGGGAAAGAAGATGGATATCAGCGTGTGAGAACATGTACTTGTATATACATTTTTCCAGAATTAGTTTTTGGTCAGACCGCACCCACATCGCAATCATCTTGATTCGAGTTCATATGTATTCACATCATATTTGTTTGTGATTCATTGTCACAACCTTGGATTATGGTTCTCTTCATACACACATATATACCATAGGTAGGTGAACAAGGGTGTCACCAATAATGGTTGGATAGATATGGGTGTAGTGCAAAAGGTAGGTGGTAGTTATAAACAATAAGTTGTCTATCATGAGCTTCCTGCAAGATAAGTTTCTTGAGCTCGCCTTTGTTTGGAAAACAATTGCGTCCTTCGATGCCTTGCTCATCTTTTGTGAATCCGGAAGCCTTGCTAGACATTGTTTTAAATGTTAAATAAAGGCGCCATCTATTCGCCAGGCGCCTAAAAAAACTCCTGCGTCGGTCACTTATGCTTTAGGCCATCCGATCAATATCCAATGGTTAGAAGCGTGCCGCCATTGTTTATCTTCTTATCCTCGGGCGTTCCTAAGCCCCGCACTACCGATGAACAACTTTGGTGATCCCCTGCATCCTCCCACCCCAAAGATAGATAATAGGGTTGTGGCTTCCCCTGAGGGCATCTGCAATGTCAATCCTCAAATCGCCTGCAAACGTCTAGACCGCATGGTCCAGACATGTTTTGTCATCCAACGCGGGCCTGTATTGGTCCACCGACTGGTCCTGGCGTGATTTTTCCCGCTAATTGGAAACAAACTGAGGGGGGGGGGGGGGGGGGGGGACTCTGCGGGCATCCGAACCGCTGTCATGCCCACTTTTGACTACTCTAGCCCACCCAAAAAACCCTCCCTAGTCCGCGCCCTTTCCGGCCTGTAGCGATCAGCGCCGCTCCAGAGTACCAGTGACGCATTCATAACGGCTCAAAAGCGACGCGACCTCTCACTAGATGTGGACATGGTTGAGCAGGAGGCGCTAGTCAACTCCTATCGTCGCACCACTCGTGACATCCACCGTGACCGCTGGCGGTACCACCAGCATCAAGCGGAGCTAGAAGACACCTTCAAGGAGATCGACGAGACGGCGGACGAAGTCTACGGCAAGAGCGATGACGAGGACGATGTTGCCAGCTCCGCCATGCCCGCGCCCCGCTGCCATGACCACGTAGCCGGCACGTCCAAGGGCACTGCCATCAGTGAGGAAGAGTAGAGCATGGGGGGTCGTCGGTGCTCGGGTCCCAAGAAGGACACCACTCTTTCGCTCCTGCCAAAGCCAAGCATGGCAGGCTCATCATCGTCATCCGATTAGCCTCTAGCAGGTTGCAGATGCGGAGGCAGAGGCGGAGTTTCATTTTCTGCGGACGACCAGAGATGAGGAACGGATGCCAAAGCTAGCCGCATATGTTTGCTTGGGAAGAAGGAAAGAAGAAGGAAAAAGTGACTGATGCAATACAAATATTCAGATACCTGAGAAATAGCAAAACCGATAAATAATGCTACCTCCGTCTCAAAACATAAGACGTTTTTTACACTACTTTAGCCTAAAAATATCTTATATTTTGAGATGAAGGTGTATGAATGGAAGTGGAGGACGGGGTCATCCTACTTTTCGAGAAAAAACCCCTATGCAGTTTGATCAATAAGTCCACTGCATCATGTCCGAAGGAAAGGAGGAGATATGTTAATTATGTACTGAATGTATGTCCACCGAGCCATCCTGCCCCTCCGTGGCTCCATACTATCAGCTACAGCAAGCCACTGAATGCAAACTTCCTTTCACTCATGTTTTAACAATAATAACTACCAGTTGTAACTACCAGCTGATAGCTAGTGATGTTACTTTCATGCACACAGCACACACTTAATCAAGGACTAATCGGTAAACATAAATATATATACCGATGGAGAACTAACTAACTAACCAAAGAGAAAGTGACAGCAACAAGTGTTTGCTCCCCTGAGGCCTGAGCACATTTGGTAGGGCCCCTTCTCCCTCCCTTTGCCCTCCTCCTCCCCCGATAAATACCACCACCCCAGCCAGACAAGTTAACCAAGTAGCAGTGGCAGACCAAGGTCCTTAATTTGCCTCATCTCATCTCATCATCATAAGGTAGTACTATATACAAAGAAGATCGCCATGGCGCCTCAAGAATTGCATGATGATGATAAACACAAGGTGGCACCTACTTCTACTTGTACCCCGCCCAGCAGCAACGGCAACCCTTCCGGCGCCGTCCATCCCACCACCTCCAGCCCGCCGTCCGACGCCTCCGGCCACCGCCCCGCCGCCGCCAACTCCTTCCCTCTCGTCCTCAAGGTAATGTTTCATGCAGACGCACGCGCGTGCGCATTCATGTGCGTAAACGGCTTCAGTTATTCGTTTGGTCACGATTGGTGGTGAGACGTGTGTGTCTGCATGGGTGCAGTTCGAGGAAGTGGTGTACAAGGTGAAGGTCGGGCAGGCGACGGAGGGATGGTGCACGAGCGTGGTGTCGTCGGCGTGCGGCGGCGGGGCGGGGGCCAAGAAGAACAAGGCGGCGGCGTTGCCGCCGAGGGAGAAGACGATCATCAGCGGGATGTCTGGGGTGGTGCGGCCGGGGGAGATGCTGGCGATGCTGGGCCCGTCCGGGAGCGGCAAGACGACGCTGCTCACGGCGCTGGGAGGCCGGCACCGGCACGCGCTGCTGTCCGGCAAGATCACCTACAACGGGCAGCCCTTCTCCGGCGCCGTGAAGCGGCGCACGGGTTTCGTGACGCAGCACGACGTGCTGTACCCGCATCTGACCGTGGCCGAGACGCTGTGGTACACGGCGCTGCTCCGGCTTCCCCGCGCCCTCGGCGCCGGCGAGAAGCGCGCGCAGGCAGAGGCGGTGGCCCGTGAGCTTGGCCTCACCAAGGTGGCCCACAGCATGGTCGGCGGAGTGCGCGGCGTGCGCGGGCTGTCCGGCGGCGAGCGCAAGCGGGTGAGCATCGGGCTGGAGATGCTCGTGGACCCGAGCCTGCTGCTCCTGGACGAGCCCACCTCAGGGCTCGACTCCACCACGGCCGCGAGGATCGTCGGCACGCTCCGCCGCATGGCCGCCGGCGGCAGGCGCACGGTCGTGGTGACCATCCACCAGCCGTCGTCGCGCCTCTACCACATGTTCGACAAGGTGCTCCTGCTGTCCGCCGAGGGGCGGCCCATCTACTACGGCCGCGCCGCCGACGCGCTCTCCTACTTCGCCTCCGTCGGCTTCGCGTCGCCGCTGTCCGTCAACCCCGCCGACCTCATGCTCGACCTCGCCAACGGTATGCCACACACGACTCCACTCCACCCACTGATCACCACACCACCCTGATATTCCCTTTCGCTTTAATTCTCTTTACTTACCCTTTTTATGATGCTTTCCAATGCATATGGCATGTTGGCATGCATGTGCCATTGCACTGCATTCCATCACGCTGACCTCATCCAACCACAAACCAGCATCACTCGAAAATCCATGGAGAAGCCAGATGGTTAGTGTAGGGGATCACCTAAAATGCCAACCGGCCTGGTCGCAATCAACTTTAACCTGGAAAATCTCAATTTCTAATCTGGGAAATAGTTAATTAACAATTTCGTTCCGCACACAGTGTAGTGTGGACCGAGATCCAGTGACTTGCCATGGACATGTCACTCGAGAACAGTACGGTGACACGCCCCCTCTTTTCAACCGTCCGACTGAGAATCAATGGGCGGATCAAAGTGAACAGTTCACGTAGTACACTGCATGAGCGGGGCCGTGCTACAGTATCCGACGCTACATGAAGCCTGTGTAGCACAGCTCTACAGCATGGGCGGATCCAGTGTGAGGGTCATAGGGGGCCATGGCCTTCGAAAACATTTTGCAAAAGGTTTTTTAAATAGTACTTCCTCCGTTTCAAATTACTCGTCGTGGTTTTAGTTTGAAACGGAGGGAGTACATGCATATGCATATATTCGTTTACTACCTGTCATGTTGCATTTCATCACGCTCATCGCACCCAACTACAAACCCACACGTCACTCTAAAATCACCAGATGGTTAGTGTAGAGTGTCACTTATCATGCAAACTGAAAAATCTAGAGTTTTTTATTTGAAAAAAGAACTTAGCTAACAATTTCGTTTCGTAGACAACAGTCTAGTGTGGAGTGTGGACTAAAGCCCAGTGGCTTGCCATGGGCATGTCATTGATAAACAGTATGGTGACATGCCAACTCTTTTCCACCGTCGGATAGAGAATCAACGAGCAGATCAAACTAAAAACTACCTATGGTGCGACAGGAATGCCTCCTCTCATTGAACAAACATCGCTGCAAGCCTGAAATAATCAACAAAAATGCGAGCACCAGTGTCAAATCTACCCTGGTGGCTAGTTCCGCCCCAAATTAACTAACCGTTTGAACAATGCTCGGTTCGCAAACATGAATACACCTTTTTTTTTCATGGACATAGTATTATAAATACAGTTGCAGAACCTGATCCGCAACGACAGTTGTTCGGCTAACCACTTCGCGAGAAAAGGTAAAATAATGCCATAGGATACCACAGGCACCCACCAAGAACTAAAATAAAATACTTTTTCGAGTAAAGGAATTTCACAAATAAAAAGAAGATAAATAAAGGGGAGATGGACTGTGGTGTGCTAAGATTGTGTCGCCGATACGGTGCGCGCATGCCTTTGGATTTCTCCCATTTTCCTGCATCTGCATCAGCGTCCATCGCATCCAAATCACAATCACAATCACCAGCACCAGCACCATCGCGCGCCCCCCGTTGCGTTGGTGATTAACCACACGAACGTAGGTACGTAAGCGCACGCCAAATAGGCGGCCACTGAGAGAGACGGAGCCAATCGAAATGGCAATGGCGACGTACGATCGGATCGATCCATGGAGCTGTTGGGTCGATCGCCTGGGTGGGGGAGAGAGAGGGACACGGACAGGGACGCACTGCTCCGTCCACTCCCCCAATCATGGCCACCACCACACACCGGCCGGTCGCCTCCTCATCATTCCCTCCTCCATTCCGGTCACCAACACAGTGCCCGACACTTGTCGACCTCCGGGGAGACGTTCGCTATCCGAGCACTGATCATCACTGTGAATTGCTCTGTGCATGCAGGTATCTTGCCGGAGACCAACGGCGACGGCGTCCCTGGCGGCGGGAGCGAGGGTGAGCAGAAGGAGGTGAGGGGGAAGCTGGCCGACGCGTACGCGCGCCACATTGCGCCGGCGGTGAAGCTGGACATATGCTCCCACGAGGCAGCCAGCGCAGGCGGCATACGCCGGGGCGCCTCACGAGCCGAGTGGACGGCCGGGTGGTGCGCCCAGTTCTCGGTGCTCCTCCGGCGCGGGCTCAAGGAGCGCCGCCACGAGTCCTTCAACAAGCTCCGCATCTTCCAGGTGCTGAGCGTGGCCTTCCTCGCGGGCCTCCTCTGGTGGCGCACGCCGGCCGCGCACCTGCAGGACCGCACCGCACTCATCTTCTTCTTCTCCGTCTTCTGGGGCTTCTTCCCGCTCTACAACGCCGTCTTCGTCTTCCCGCTCGAGCGCCCCATGCTGCTCAAGGAGCGCTCCTCGGGGATGTACCGCCTCTCCTCCTACTTCGCCGCGCGCACCGCCGCCGACCTCCCCATGGAGCTCGGCCTGCCCACCGCCTTCGTGCTCATCCTCTACTGGATGGGCGGCCTCGACCCGCGCCCGGCCTCCTTCCTGCTCTCCCTCCTCGTCGTGCTCTACAGCGTGCTCGTCGCCCAGAGCCTCGGGCTCGCCGTCGGCGCCGTGCTCATGGACGTCAAGCAGGGCACCACGCTCGCCTCCGTCATCACCATGGTCTTCCTCATCGCGGGCGGCTACTACGTGCAGCACATCCCGCCCTTCATCGGGTGGCTCAAGTGGCTCAACTACAGCTTCTACTGCTACCGGCTCCTCCTCGGCATCCAGTTCCGCGACGGCGGTGGCCTCTACGACTGCGGCGGCGGCGCGCTCTGCCCAATCGCCGAGTTCCCCGCCATCAAGGCCGTCGGGCTCAACAACCATTGGGTGGACGTCTGCGTCATGGCGCTCCTCCTCGTCGGCTACCGGGTCGTCGCCTACCTTGCCTTGGACCGCCTGCAGCCGAGGTGATTCAACTCAAGCCCAAGGAAGCGTCCCTCTGAACCATGGAGGACGGAGAGATACATCCACCATGAGCACACTAGTAGTATAAGCCAAAACGGATCACTGAAGATTGACCGGCCGTGCAAGCTAGTTAGCTGATTGCTCTTTTGCCAGCCGCTTCCCCCGGATCGATGGGTATATTGCGATCCAGGCCTGAGGCTTGACCGTTCGAGCTCGACCTCGACGAGACCGGAACAGAGGGTTGCTAACGGCGATGAGTACTAATAAGTAGAGTAGTACCACTGTGAGTCAGTATCCAGTACTGCTTAGTCTGTACTGTGTCGGATTTACAAGCTGATATGATCAGCGTGGAACAAAAGAGAAAACTGCAAGTGCCCGCCAATAGCACCATGATCAACTTTGCATACAAGATCAGCAAATACATGATGAATTGTCACAGGAATTGGCAAATCTTTTCGGAACAAAATCAAATTAATATTAACCAGAGTTACTCTAGGATAAAATATATGGCCATGAAAAGGGTTAGGCTGATTCACATCAACCAGACCACCAACTAGATTGGTAAGAGCACCAACTACTGCAGATCGACTGACAAACAAGACTACTTCATGCATGGACAACAAGATGATGGATGGTCTCAGGGGCTTGCTTACTTGCCAACAAAATTTCCGCTTCTCTTCTTACATTCATTCCTCTCATTCAGGGTACTTGAACCAGAAAAGTATCTGCAATACTGAAATACTGATACATGAATGCACTTCTTATTAAAAGTGCACTGACCTGGCATGTGTTACTTGTCAGATCAATACTTCGTCGTCATCTCCTATTCTTGTCGCCGCTGCGTTCACGTCTGAGAGTATGTGCTGTAGAAGCAGTTATGTAAGAGGAACATATTGGTGAATCACTTATGTGGTCATCTTAAACCAGAAAGAAACAACAATGCACTCACCTTCGGCTGTGAAAAACCGGCGGTGGTGGTTTCTTCACTGCATTTGCTTGCTTGGTAGAACAAACTGCTCTGTTGGCTGTACGCATGTGAGACAAACAAACAATACATGAGCTCAAAGTAAATGTCACAATAAGGAATGAAATATTGTCATCTTGCCAAGCAATCTTCATCGTCAATTTTAGTGGTCGGTACCCGGTCTGAAGGATAGAAGACCTGCCCCTTCTTTTTGTGGTCGTCGCAGTCCTCGCCTTCCGGCTGTGCATCAACCCCAGGGTGGATCTTCTCAGCGGCACCATACAGCTGCTGCACCTCTCCCGCATCAATCTGAACGAATAAGAAATCACATCAGCTCATACATACATACACCTGTTAGTAGAAGTTATTACATCTGAATTATTCTTGCTAAAATCGTCCGAGAAGACATCACTTGTTGGCTGTTGGTGTCCAATTCAGTTGAGAAAATTGTCAGCAGAAGCACTAGACTAGATTCCAATCATCCAAGTATATCAAGCAGCCACTTACTAGTAGCAGTTGTAGTTTCTGTGAGCATACACTTGTAAGGATTGCGACAACTAATTAGGATTTTAATTGCATGTCCTCGTTTTCAGATGCAGAACAGATAAAAGTTCCGAGTTCAAACATTTTCTTACAGCATGTGGTATTCCTTCAATGCTGCTTTATGAATCACTCGTCCAAATTTATATCCCTGGTGGCATTTGCTGCTTATGAATTAGGAGTACTACAGACTTACAGAGCGCGCTGATAATAAATCACAGTTAGGACAGGTGCAGAGAGGATTAGAATTCAGACATGTACCTTGGACCTGCTTTCTCGCCGGATCCACATCCTCCCACGCCGGAGTATTGTTCTCCTCCTCTGCCGGCTTCTTGTGCTCGTCCCTCGCAGCACCCTTCATCTTGCACCACCGGCGGCGACGAGCAGGGAGCAGTGGTGGCGCCGGCGGAGGCAAAACGGCGGCGCACGTGGGTACAAGCGGGATGCCGGGACGGCGACGAGCGGGAAGCAGGGGTGGCGGCGCACGCGGGCACGATTGGGACGCCGGGGTGCCGACGAGCGAACGGCGGCGTGCCCTACCGGCTGACCTTGCGATGGCCCTTTTTTTTTTTTGACGAGCGGCGTGGCTGAGACGGGCTATCCTGAGCTTTGTTTTTGCGGCCCGTTGGCTATGCCGTTTAGGCCCTTTATGCGGCGCTGATGAAACGGGCTCGCGGACGGGCGCTGAGGAAGTATTCGCCGCTCCATATTAGACCAGCCCATCATGCCGCAGGCCACAGGCCATATTCTCGTTTTTTTATGTTTTTTGTTTTCTTAATTTATTTATATTTCCAGATATTCTATAATATGAAAACAAATTTAATTTTTTTTCTGAAACTATCAATAAAGCATTTAAAAATGTTTAATGTGAATAGGGAAAATGTTTCTCATGTATAAAAAATATATAACATGAATGTGTATAGAAAAAAATGTAAACCATGTATTCAAAAGATGTTAATCCAAGCATTTGAAAAGAATGTTGAACAAGTGTTCGAAAAATGTTAACCTTGTATTTGAAAAATGTGAAATGTGCATGGAAAAAAATGTTGACTATGTATTAAAAGATGTTAAACTTGTCTTTGAAAAAAATGTGTATAGAAAAAATATTGAACATGTATTAAAAAATGTTAACACAAGCATTTGAAAAAAAAATGATGAACAAGTGTTTAAAAAATGTTTAACTTGTATTTGAAAAATGTTAAATGTGTATGAAACAATGTTGACCATGTATTATAAAAATGTTAAACTTTTATTTAAAAAAATGTTAGTCGGTTATTTGAAGAAAATAGTTAAATGTGTAATAAATGTTAACCATGTATTCAAAAAATGTTAATCTGGTATTTTAAAAAAAATGTGAAATCTTGTCTCAAGTTTTGAGGGCATCCCCTACTAAAGAAGATGGATGACTTATCATGATTCTCCCTTTGGCCAGACTCCGCACAATACGAATCAAGCTGGTTTGACACCGCATTTGCATCCTGCACACTTGATTTGAAAAGCAATGGGCTGTCATCGACGAATAACAAGTGGTTCACAACAGGAGCCTTGGGAGCCACCTTGATACCATTGAGCACTGATGACTGGGAACTGGATTTTAGGAGACACGAAAGGCCCTCTGCTGCAATAAAAAAAGATAAGGGGAAATATGATCTCCTTGTCAAATCCCTCTGCTGGGTGTAAATTGATCAAGTTGTTCTCCATTGAATGGGACTAGGAACTTGACTGAACTGATGATGCCCATAATTGTCTCTACCCATGAGGGGTCAAATCCCAACTTGATCGTCATGGTTTGCAAATATGACCACTCCAGTCTATCGTAAACTTTCATCATATCAAGCTTGAGAGCACACATACTATTGGTTTTGTACTTGTTTCGCTTCATGAAATGCAGACATTCAAAATCACTGATAATATTGTCTGTAATCAATCTGCCTGGGACAAAAGCAGATTGCTACTTGAAAATTATTTGAATTTTTTTGCTTCAACCTGCTTGCCAAAACTTTGAAGCTATTTTGTACAAAACATTGCACAGACTTATTAGCCCGAACTGTGAGCAAGTTTTTTTAAGGGAAAGCCAAGCTTTAATTCATCAAAAACCACATGATGTGGGATACAGTTGGGGTTATGGGGTTGGCCTAACCATACATGGCGCCCCCGACCCAAAGAAAGAGAATGCTTGGCAAGTCTATGTGCTTCTAGATTGTTCGCACGTCCTTCGAAAATAAAATTACAATGAAAAGAAAGTCGTTGAAGTCTAATCTCCTTGATGATAGCACCATAAGCGCTCAGGCTGCCGCTTTGGATAGCACTCACCACTTCCTTTGAGTCTGACGCGATCACAAAGTGATTTAAGTGAAGATCAGCTGCGAGCGCCATGCCCTCCCGACACGCAATAGCTTCTAGCGTTGCCAGATCATCCACTCTTCTAATAACCAAAGCCGAGCTTCCTAGGAAATCCCCTTACTGTCTTTGCATATTGCTGCCGCTGTCCCCCGGCTTCCTCTTTGGCACCCTGTGTCGACGTTGATTTTGGCGTATCCCGTAGGAGGGGCTTTTGGCCTCTGCTACCTCTTGAGCATGCATTGGTTTTCCTTTGAAGAGGAAAGGGTGATGCAGCAAAGTAGCGTAAGTATTTCCTTCGGTTTTTGAGAACCAAGGTATCAATCCAGTAGAAGATTACACGCAAGTCCATCGTACCTGCACAAACAAATAAGAACCTTGCAACCAACGCGATAAAGGGGTTGTCAATCCCTTCACGACCACTTGCAAAAGTGAGATTTGATAAAGATAATAAGATAAATATTTTTGGTATTTTTATTGTATAGATTGGAAAATAAAGATTGCAAAATAAACAACGATAGAAATAGCAAGTAGATAGGAAAATAATATAATGGAAGATAGACCCAGGGGCCATAGGCTTCACTAGTGGCTTCTCTCAAGATAGCAAATTCTACGGTGGGTGAACAAATTACTGTCGAGCAATTGATAGAAAAGCGCATAGTTATGAGAATATCTAGGCATGATCATGTATATAGGCATCACGTCCGCGACAAGTAGACCGAAATGATTCTGCATCTACTACTATTACTCCACACATCGACCGCTATCCAGCATGCATCTAGAGTATTAAGTTCATAAGAACAGAGTAACGCATTAAGCAAGATGACATGATGTAGAGGGATAAACTCAAGCAATATGATACAAACCCCATCTTTTTATCCTTGATGGCAACAATACAATACGTGCCTTGCTGCCCCTGCTGTCACTGGGAAAGGACACCGCAAGATTGAACCCAAAGCTAAGCACTTCTCCATTGCAACAAAGATCAATCTAGTAGGCCAAACCAAACTGATAATTTGAAGAGACTTGCAAAGATATTTAAATCATGCATAAAAGAATTCAGAGAAGAATAAAATATTGTTCATAGATAATCTTGATCATAAACCCACAATTCATCGGATCTTGACAAACACACCGCAAAAAGAATTACATCGAATGGATCTCCAAGAGAATCGAGGAGAACTTTGTATTGAGATCCAAAGAGAGAGAAGAAGTCATCTAACTAATAACTATGGACCCGAAGGTCTGTGGTAAACTACTCACACATCATCGGAGAGGCTATGGTGTTGATGTAGAATCCCTCCGTGATCGATTCCCCCTCCGGCGGAGCGTCGAAAAAGGCCCCAAGATGGGATCTCACGGGTACAGAAGGTTGCGACGGTGGAAATAGGGTTTCGTGGTGCTCCTGGATGTTTTCGGGGTATATGGGTATATATAGGAGGAATAAGTAGGTCGGTGGAGCTGCGAGGGGCCCACGAGGGTGGGAGGCGCCCACCCTCCTAGGGCGCGCCCTCCTGCCTCGTGGCCTCCTCGCTTCTTTCTCGACGTCCACTCTAAGTCTCCTGGATCACGTTTGTTCCGAAAATAACTCTCCCGAAGGTTTCATTCCGTTTGGTATTCCTTTTCTGCGAAACACTGAAATAGGAAAAAAACAACAATTTGCACTGGGCCTTCGGTTAGTAGGTTAGTCCCAAAAAGAATATAAGAAGGTATATTAAAGTCCATTAAACATCCAAAACAGATAATATAATAGCATTGAATAATAAAAAATTATAGATACGTTGGAGACGTATCAAGCATCCCCAAGCTTAATTCCTGCTCGTCCTCGAGTAGGTAAATGATAAAAACATTTTTTTATGTGGAATGCTACCTAGCATAATTCTCAATGTAATTTTATTCATTGTGGCATGAATGTTCAGATCCGAAAGATTCAAGACAAAAGTTTAATACTAACATAAAAATAATAATACTTCAAGCATACTAACAAAGCAATCGTGTCTTCTCAAAATAACATGGCCAAAGAATGTTATCCCTACAAAGTCATATAGTCTGGCTATGCTCTGTCTTCATCACACAAAGTATTTAACCATGCACAACCCCAATGACAAGCCAAGCAATTGTTTCAGACTTTTGACGGTCTAAAACTTTTTCAATCTTCACGCAATACATGAGCGTGAGCCATGGATATAGCACTATAGGTGGAATAGAATGGTGGTTGTGGGGAAGACAAAAAAAGGAGAAGATAGTCTCACATCAACTAGGCGTATCAACGGGCTATGGAGATGCCCATCAATAGATATTAATGTGAGTGAGTAGGGATTGCCATGCAACGGATGCACTAGAGCTATAAGTGTATGAAAGCTCAACAAAAGAAACTAAGTGGGTGTGCATCCAACTCGCTTGCTCACGAAGACCTATGGCATTTTGAGGAAGCCCATCATTGGAATATACAAGCCAAGTTCTATAATGTAAAATTCCCACTAGTATATGAAAATGACAACATAGGAGACTCTCTATCATGAAGATCATGGTGCTACTTTGAAGCACAGGTGTGGTAAAAGGATAGTAACATTGTCCCTTCTCTCTTTTTCTCTCATTTTTTTATTTGGGCCTTTTCTCTTTTTTATGGCCTCTTTTTTTATTTTATTTTATTTCTCGTCCGGAGTCTCATCCCGACTTGTGGGGGAGTTATAGTCTCCATCATCCTTTCCTCACTTGGGACAATGCTCTAATAATGATGATCATCACACTTTTATTTACTTACAACTCGATACTAGAACAAAATATGACTCTATGTGAATGCCTCCGACGGTGTACCGGGATATGCAATGAATCAAGAGTGACATGTATGAAAGAATTATAAAGGTGGCTTTGCCACAAATACGATGTCAACTACATGATCATGCAAAGCAATATGACAATGATGAAACGTGTCATAACAAACGGAACGGTGGTAAGTTGCATGGCAATATATCTCGGAATGGCTATGGAAATGCCATAATAGGTAGGTATGGTGGCCGTTTTGAGGAAGGCATATGGTGGGTGTATGGTACCGGTGAAAGGTGCGCGGTATTAGAGAGGCTAGCACGGTGGAAGGGTGAGAGTGCGTATAATCCATGGACTCAACATTAGTTATAAAGAACTCACATACTTATCGCAAAAATCTATTAGTTATCGAAAAAAGTACTACGTGCATGCTCCTAGGGGGATAGATTGGTAGGAAAAGACCATCGATTGTCCCCGACCGCCACTCATAAGGAAGACAATCGATAAATAAATCACGCTCCGACTTCATTACATAACGGTTCACCATACATGCATGCTACGGAAATCACAAACTTTAGAACAAGTATTTCTCAAATTCACAACTACTAAACTAGCATGACTCTAATATCACCATCTTCATATCTCAATCATCAAGTATCAAACTTCTCATAGTATTCAATGCACTTTTTATGAAAGTTTTTATTATACCCATCTTGGATGCCTATCATATTAGGACTAATTTTATAGCCAAAGAAAATTACCATGTTGTTCTATAAGACTCTCAAAATAATATAAGTGAAGCATGAGAGATCAATAATTTATATAAAATAAAACCACCACCGTGCTCTTAAAAAGGTATAAGTGAAGCACTAGAGCAAAATTATCTAGCTCAAAAGATATAAGTGAAGCACATAGAGTATTCTAATAAATTCCGATTCATGTGTGTCTCTCCAAAAGGTGTGTACAGCAAGGATGATTGTGGTAAACTAAAAAGCAAAGACTCAAATCATACAAGACGCTCCAAGCAAAACACATATCATGTGGTGAATAAAAATATAGCCTCAAGTAAAGTTACCGATAGACGAAGACGAAAGAGGGGATGCCTTCCGGGGCTTCCCAAGCTTAGGCTTTTGGTTGTCCTTGAATTTTACCTTGGGGTGCCTTGGGCATCCCCAATCTTAGGCTCTTGCCACTCCTTATTCCAAAATCCAACCAATCTTTACCCAAAACTTGAAAACTTCACAACACAAAACTCAACAGAAAAGCTCATGAGCTCCGTTAGTATAAGAAAACAAACCACCACTTAAAGGTATTGTAATGAACTCATTCTATATTTGTACTGGTGTTAAACCTACTGTATTCCAACTTCTCTATGGTTCATACCCCCCGATACTAGCCATAGATTCATCAAAATAAACAAACAACACACGAAAAACAGAATTTGTCAAAAACAGAATAGTCTGTAGTAATCTGTAGGTTTCGAATACTTCTGTAACCCAAAAAATTATGAAATAAATTGGTGGATGTGAGGAATTTGTCTATTAATCATATGCAAAAATAATCAACCTAATCTCACTCTCCAGTAAAATAATGGCAGAAAATCTCGTGAGCGCTAAAGTTTCTGTTTTTTACAGCAAGATCGCAAAGACTTCCCCCAAGTCTTCCCAAAGGTTCTACTTGGCACAAACACTAATTAAAAACATAAAACCGCATCTTAACATAAGATAGATGAATTATTTATTACTAAACAGGAACAAAAAACAAGAAACAAAAATAAAATTGGGTTGCCTCCCAGCAAGTCCTATCGTTTAATGCCCCTAGCTAGGCATAAAAACAAGAATATATATAGGTATTGTCATCTTTGGTATGCAATCCATAAGTGGCTCTCATAATAGATTCATAAGGTAATTTAATTTTGTTCCTAGGAAAGTGTTCCATGCCTTTCCTTAACGAAATTGGAATCTAATATTTTCTTCTTTCATATCAATAATTGCACCAATCGTTCTAAGGAAATGTCTACCAAGAATAATAGGACATGTAGGATTACAATCTATATCAAGAACAATGAAATCTACGGGCACATAATTCCTATTTGCAACAATAAGAACATCATTAATCCTTCCCATAGGTTTCTTAATAGTGGAATCCGCAAGATGCAAATTTAAAGAACAATCACCAAATTCACGGAAACCTAACACATCACACAAAGTTTTTGGAATCGTCGAAACACTAGCACCCAAATCACATAAAGCATAGCATTCATGATCTTTAATTTTAATTTTTAGGGATAGAGACTTCTAATTCAAGATTTTCTTCATAGAATTGCATTAAGGCATCAATGATATGTTTGGTAAAAGCTTTATTTTGACTATAAGCACGAGGAGAATTTAGCACGGATTGCAACAAGGAAATACAATCTATCAAAGAGCAATTATCATAATTAAATTCCTTGAAATCCAAAAAGTGGGTTCATTGCTATGTAAAGTTTTGACCTCTTCAATCCCACTTTTACCAATTTTTGCATCAAGATCTAAAAACTTCGAATCATTGGGACGCCTTTTAACTAAAGTTGACTCATCTCCAGTCCCATCATTATCAAGATTCATATTGCAAAACAAGGATTTAATAGGAGACACATCAATCACTTTTAGATCTTCATCCTTATTATCATGAAAACTAGAAGAACACGCTTTCACAAAGCAATCCTTTTTAGCACGCATCCTAGTAGTTCTTTCTTTGCACTCATCAATGGAAATTCTCATAGATTTGAGAGACTCATTGATATCATGCTTAGGTGGAATAGATCTAACTTTCAAAGAATCAACATCAAGAGAAATTCTATCCACGTTCCTAGCCAACTCATCAATCTTAGGCAATTTTTCTTCAAGCAAAGCATTGAAATTCTTTTGCGAAATCATAAATTCTTTAACACTAGTCTCAAAATCAGAGGGCATCTTATTTAAATTTCCATGAAAATTGTTGTAGGAATTACCATAATTATTAGAGGAATTACTAGGAAATGGCCTAGGATTAAAGTTTCCTCTAAAGCGTTGTTACCAAAATGGCGTTCCCTAGGCCGTTCCCTAGTAATTCCTCTAATAATTATTGTAATTCCTACAAAAACTCTTATGGAAATTTTAATAAGATGCCCTCTGATTTTGAGACTAGTGTTAAAGAATTTATGATTTCTCAAAAGAATTTCAATGCTTTGCTTGAAGAAAAATTGCTTAAGATTGATGAGTTGGCTAGGAACGTGGATAGAATTTCTCTTGATGTTGATTCTTTGAAACTTAGATCTATTCCACCTAAGCATGATATCAATGAGTCTCTCAAAGCCATGGGAATTTCCATTGATGAGTGCAAAGAAAGAACCGCTAGGATGCGTGTTAAAAATGATTGCTTTGTGAAGGCGTGTTCTTCTAGTTTCCATGATAATAATGATGAAGATCTAAAAGTGATTGATGTGTCCCCTATTAAATCTTTGTTTTCCAATATGGATCTTGATAAAGATGGGACTGGAGATGAGTTAACTTTAGTTAAAAGGCGTCCCAATGATTCGGAGTTTTTAGATCTTGATGCAAAAATTGGTAAAAGTGGGATTGAAGAGGTCAAAACTTTACATAGCAATGAATCCACTATTTTGGATTTCAAGGAATTTAATTATGATAATTGCTCTTTGATAGATTGTATTTCCTTGTTGCAATCTGTGTTAAATTCTCCTCATGCTTATAGTCAAAATAAAGCTTTTACCAAACATATCTTTGATGCTTTAATGCAATCCTATGAAGAAAAGCTTGAATTATAAGTTTCTATTCCTAAAAAACTTCATGATGAGTGGGAACCTACTATTGAAATTAAAATTAAAGATCATGAATGCTGTGCTTTATGTGATTTGGGTGCTAGTGTTTCCACGATTCCAAAAACTTTGTGTGATGTGTTAGGTTTCCATGAATTTGATGATTGTTCTTTAAATTTGCATCTTACGGATTCCACCATTAAGAAACCTATGGGAAGGATTAATGATGGTCTTATTGTTGCAAATAGGAATTATGTGACCGTAGATTTTATTGTTCTTGATATAAATTGCAATCCTACTTGTCCTATTATTCTTGGTAGACCTTTCCTTAGAACGATTGGTGCAACTATTGATATGAAAGAAGGAAATATTAGATTCCAATTTCCCTTAAGGAAAGGCATGGAACACTTTCCTAGAAAGAAAATTAAATTACCTTACGAATCTATTATGAGAGACATGTATGGATTGCATACCAAAAATGATAATACCTAGATCTATTCTTGTTTTTATGCCTAGCTAGGGGCGTTAAACGATAGCGCTTGTTGGGAGGCAACCCAATTTTATTGTTATTTCTTGCTTTTTGTTCCTGTTTAGTAATAAATAAATCATCTATCTACTGCTATGATTGTGTTTTTTGTGTTTTAATTAGTGTTTGTGCCAAGTAAAGCCTTTATGATCTTCTTGGATAATAGTTGTTTGATCTTGCTGAAAAAAAACAGAAATTATGCGCTCACGAGAATAATTTTCATTTTTAACCAGAGAGCGATGAAATACTGATTCCAACTGCAGTAGATCAATATACAAATTATTTAGGATGTCCTAATTTCTCAGGATGTTTGGAGTTATAGAAGTATTCGAAACCTACAGATTACTACAAACTGTTCTGTTTTTGACAGATTCTGTTTTTCGTGTGTTGTTTGCTTATTTTGATGAATCTATGGCTAGTATCGGGGGGTATGAACCATAGAAAAGTTGGAATACAGTAGGTTTAACACCAATATAAATAAAGAATGAGTTCATTACAGTACCTTAAAGTGGTGATTTGTTTTTCTTATTCTAACAGAGCTCATGAGATTTTCTATTGAGTTTTGTGTTGTGAAGTTTTCAAGTTTTGGGTAAAGATTTGATGAATTTTGGAATAAGGAGTGGCAAGAGCCTAAGCTTCGGGATGCTCAACGCACCCCAAGGTAAAAATCCAAGGACAACCAAAAGCCTAAGCTTGGGGATGCCCCGGAAGGCATCCCCTCTTTCGTCTTCGTTCATCGATAACTTTACTTGAGCCTATATTTTTATTTATCACATGATATGTGTTTTGCTTGGAGCGTCTTGTATGATTTGAGTCTTTGCTTTTTAGTTTACTCCAATCATCCTTGCTGTACACACCTTTTGGAGAGACACACATGAATCGTAATTTATTAGAATACTCTTTGTGCTTCACTTATATCTTTTGAGTTAGATAATTTTGCTCCATCGCTTCACTTATATCTTTTAGAGCACGGTGATGGTTTTATTTTATAGAAATTATTGATCTCTCATGCTTCACTTATATTATTTTGAGAGTCCTTTAGAACAGCATGGTAATTTGCTTTGGCTATAAAATTAGTCCTAATATGATAGGCATCCAAGATGGTTATAATAAAAACTTTCATATAGAGTGCATTGAATATTATGAGAAGTTTGATACTTGATGATTGTTTTGAGATATGAAGATTGTAATATTAGAGTCATACTAGTTGAGTAGTTGTGAAATTGATGAAAAGAAGTGACGAGCGCTGATGATGACAGGACCAGCCAGCAGCAAACACGAAAATATCAGTTAGCGGAGATGGTGAGATGAAGTTCGTTTGACCAAGCAGGTTGCTTCTTTTTTTCATGCTCTGCCTACTCATTACGAAGATAACTGCCCAGCTAATTTTTGTCATAGGCCACCTTCATTTTTTGAGCAAGGCCAGTAGCTGGCTGGCTACCTATCATGGGTCATGACACGTCAGTTTTGGCCTTGGCTAGTCTGCCCCTCATTAACAAAATGAAATCGATGAAAAGATATTAGGAGCATTAACATAGGACAGGACCCTCGAGCGGAATCCGAAGAAATGACGAAAAGAAAATTGATGGGAAGATCCCATATCATTTGACCAAGCTGGATCTACAGCCTTCCAGCATCTGGCTTCGGTTATATCCAACCCCTTTTAATCTCTCAACAATCAACATGACAATAGAATAATAGCCCTCCATAGAGGAACCAAGGAGAAATGTCTTCCTTTCATCAACATAAATTGTACAAACAAAATAGGAGAGGAATTTCATCTCCTGTGTCAATCCCAAGGAGAAGACACTGTGAGCTAATTAACATGCGCCCCATGATGGTAGGAGAGAAATGATCATGCACAGATGATGTCTTCCCCTTCAGTAAGATTGTACAAAACTGGAGAGAAATTCCATTCCATTTGTCTCTCTCAAGGAAAGATGGCAACCTAATTAACATGCAAAACAAGAATAAGATGGAGATCACTTGGAGCATGCGAAAAAAAAACACGAAAGATTCAGAGAGCGTAAAATAGCCGCCAGCCAGTTTCTTTTTCCTGAGCATGGCAGCAAAGTAGACTTTGTATCATCTCCAAAATCTAAAACACAACATACCTGCGGATTCGAATTCGAACCATTCTCTGAAACTCTGGAAATTCCGAGCAGGGCACTCCACGAGAAGGAGGTGCAGAACAAAGGCGGATTCACACGCAGCCAGTTCTTCCTGGTGGCCTTCATCTGCAGCTTCGTCTACTACATCTTCCCCGGCTACCTGTTCCAGATGCTCACCTCCCTCTCCTGGATCTGCTGGGTGTTCCCCAACTCCGTGTTCGCCCAGCAGCTCGGCTCGGGCCTCTACGGCCTCGGCATCGGCTCCATCGGCCTCGACTGGGCCTCCGTCTCCTCCTACCTCGGGAGCCCCCTCGCCAGCCCCTGGTTCGCCACCGCCAACGTCGCCGCAGGATTCTTCATCATCATGTACGTGATCATGCCCATCGCGTACTGGTTTAATTTCTACAAGGCGCGGAACTTCCCCATCTTCTCCGATGGGCTCTTCACCGAGACCGGGCAGAAGTACAACATCACGAGCATCGTGGACTCCCAGTTCCATTTCGACACGAAGGCCTATGAGAAGAACGGTCCACTGTACCTCAGCACCTTCTTCGCCGTCACGTACGGTGTTGGTTTTGCATCCCTTACCGCGACGATCGTCCATGTCCTCCTCTTCCACGGAAGGTAAAATTCTGCAAAAAAAAATAGTCACTCAGTTTCGCAGAATTACAGAACTGCAACAGCTAAGAACCATGGTGACTGTGTGCAGTGAAGTTTGGCAGTTAAGTAAATCAGCTTTTAAAGAGAAGAGGGTGGATGTACATACAAAGCTTATGAGGAGATATAAGCAGGTGCCCGAGTGGTGGTTCATCTGCATCCTTACTGTTAATATTGCTGTAACTGTATTTGCTTGTGAATACTACATCGAGCAACTCCAGCTGCCCTGGTGGGGAGTACTGCTGGCATGTGCCATTGCCTTTTTCTTTACCCTCCCAATTGGAATTATCACAGCAACTACGAACCAGGTACGCAATTTGACAAATTGCATATCATGTCATACAACTCCAGACCACCAGTTCCCTGATTTTTTATTCTTTCGTTATATGCAGAATCCAGGATTGAACATCATCACAGAGTACATCATGGGGTACCTGTACCCTGGACGGCCCGTCGCGAATATGTGCTTCAAGGTATATGGCTACATCAGCATGAGCCAAGCTCTGACGTTTCTGCAAGATTTTAAGTTGGGCCACTACATGAAGATTCCCCCAAGGACCATGTTCATGGCTCAGGTAAAGCTTCTACTCATATAGTTGCTCTGTCATTTCTACTGCACAAGTGCTCATGTTGTATTGTGTCACTAAGCAACTTCTTGAAACATGGCAGGTGGTCGGAACTCTGATTGCAGCATTTGTGTACCTTGGAACAGCATGGTGGCTGATGGACTAAATCCCCAACATCTGTGACACCGAGCTCCTCCCAGCAGGCAGCCCTTGGACCTGCCCCGGTGATGTGTTCTACGGCGCATCAGTCATATGGGGTCTCATTAGCCCACGCAGAATATTTGGGGACTTAGGAACTTACTCGGCAGTGAACTGGTTCTTCTTGGGGGCAGCCATTGCCCCACTCCTTGTCTGGTTTGCACACAAGGCATTCCCAGGCCAGAACTGGATCTTGCTTATCAACATGCCCGTGTTGATTGGTTCCCCCGGACAGATGCCCCCCGCCACTGCAGTCAACTACATCACATGGATATTTGTTGGGTTTTTGTCAGGCTATGTGGTCTATAGATACCGGCGTGACTGGTGGGAGCGACACAATTATCTGCTTTCAGGTGCACTAGATGCTGGTTTGGCATTCATGGCCGTGTTAATTTACATGTGCCTAGGCTTGGAGAACATCAGTTTGAACTGGTGGGGCAATGACTTGGATGGATGCCCCCTGGCTTCTTGCCCCACTGCTAAGGGTATATTTGTTGAGGGGTGCCCAGTGTATACGTGACCATTTCCTCATGTCTAGTAGTCCCTGTTTGCGGAAATTGGAAAGTGCCAACGAGCATGCAGGGATCAATGTAAATAATAAATGCTTATTTTCAAACCATTCATTCAGAGATGAGAAATTGGTGTTATTTCATATATATTTTCCAGAAAACATGTCAGGAGCACTGCCTATTCGTTAAGATGGATTTTTATTTTTATATTTACTGTTCAAAGTTTCAGAAAGATTCATGACAAAAGTTCTAGTAATTGCATAAAAAAGAATTGTATTGGCAACGGATTTTTTTTTGTCAAACCAAGTACTATTCCAGCTTGTAAACAAGTCATTCCATGATTATTTGGAATCTAGTAAAAGCAAGTCGCAACTTCATAACAGAGATTTCTTCCATGCTATGCAGCACAACAAATAACTTTATGATTGCAATTTCGTACCAAATGAGTAGATTAACAAGGGCATTACCAATAAAGCAGCAGGTTACGCTCTCCAAACATGAGAAAGAAAAATAAATATACGAACGTAAGAAGGAAGAGCTAGCTACTAGCTAGGACACCTCACACCTGGCCAAAAGATACATCAGGCATCCACGACATCTTCCGCCCGGCGTGGTGCTGGCTCCGTTGTACTATGTCAGGTCTCTGGTCCAGAAGACCGGCGAGCGAGCAGAGGCATCGGGGCACGGCTGCCTCGCGTGGCATGACGGGCAATCGGACCGCAGTGTCATGTTCCTCTGCTTCGGGTGCATAGCTGAGGTGAGCCACTCGGAGGAGCAGATCAGGGAGATCACCATTGGGCTGGAGAGGTCGGTGGTACGAGACCCCAAGAGTGTCAACAACGACGACCCGGACCTCCATGCGCTCCTGCCGGAGGGGTTCGTGGAGTGAACCGATGGCTGCGGGCTTGTCAGCAAGCGGTGGGCACCGCAGGTGGACGTGCTCCACCACAGGGCCATGCGGGTGGAACTCGGTGCTGGAGGGGATCATGGCTGGTGTGTCGATGTTGGGCTGGCCGCTGTACGCGGACCACAGGATGAACAAGGTGTTCATGGTGGAGGATCTGAGGATCGCGGTGGAGATGGTTGGGTGGCAGCAGGGGCTGGTCCGGGCCGACAAGGTGGAGGCTAAGGTTAGGCTTGTGATGGAGTCCTAGACAGGAAGGGAACTCCGGGAGCGAGTGTCCAGTCACCAGAAAGGCACCGCCGTGGCCTGGAGCGATGGTGGCTCGTCACGGTCGGCTTTCAAGCGGTTCCTGTCGGACATGAACTGCCGCTGGACAGTCCATGCGCACTTGAGCAGGCATCAGACTATCGGAGCCAGAGATGATGGACATTACTCGCTCTGCCGATAAAGTTCAGTTAAAAATAATTCAGTTGGGACAGTCCTGACCGACTTGTACCCAGGATGTGAAGCAGAATCACATCTGTACTTACCTACAAACAAAAAATTACACTAGTTCTCAGGAAGCTTGATAAATGAATAAACAACATATCAAAAATTGACTTAACTTGAATGAAACGTCCTACTTTTTAGTCCCACAACATATGGTTTACTTCTTATTATTCTACTAGGGATTTGGATGTGGTCTGGCTCCAAGTTAAGGGCATCCCTTTGGATAACAGAAATTAAATTGTCCTACTGCTGCAAATGCAGGTAGCTTGGTAAGCAGAACTCTAGCTGTTGACAGTTTCAGTCTGAAAAACTGTAGATTATGTTGATCAAGGTACAAATAGGGAACAAAGATATTTTACCAGTTCCTCCTGTAGTTGAGATAAATCCGTGGGAAGCTTCTACGACATTGAGCTTACAAGAGCAATTCATCAGGTTGAAGCAAGAGCTGAGCTGCTGACAGGGAGCAGAATCATATACGTGCTTCTGATCACTAGGGACCTTTTTATAACATATGTTTCACAAAACTAAGAGGAATACACTATCATCATCAACAACAATACCGCCAGAGATAACTCTAAATGGTCGTCAGAATCACCGCCATCTTCCTCTCTGTTGCCTTTCCCTTCCCTCACCACAGCCCAGCAGTTTCCACCAGTGACCATGAGGATTGAAGGTCTCTCACAAAGTACTTCAATATAGGGCAAGCCATGGACCACATCCTCTTCTACACTGCAGAAATACAATGTGCCAGGAAGATCTGAGTTGCAGAGGCAATGACAAGGAAATGAGAACTGAATACAGAGTAATAATGGGGTTTTAGCTGAGCAACCAAGAACACCATTTAACTCTACACTATTCATCCAGAAAGTTTTGTTGCTAACAATTAGCAGCTCCAGTGCCTCAAATATTCTCCAATCTTATTCTTGCGACGGTAATCTGAACAGTTTTCACATGACCCAAGCCTCCTGTAACTCCCTATTTTCACACAATTTGATACTAAGTGAGCTACAAATCAAAAAGCTTGATATGGACCCCTCCATGAGCCCATCAAACAGCCTCCTCACCTTCACAAACATTCTATTCTTGCACAATCAATAGATCAGTGTGCTACTGACCATGTTAGTTATAGTGGAAGACGTTTCCAGAGAAGTTGTTAGTTGTTACAGTGGAAGACTAGTGGCATCAAGGCATCAACTTCCTTGAGAAATTTATTCAGAATACAATGATCAGTTTGGGGCTTTCAGCCATAGTCTGCACACCACACCTTATGGTTATGTATCTAGCACTGAGTTGAGATGCTTGTTCCAAGCATCACTCTTAGTATCTAACACTCTCCTGATAAAGAGCTCCCAAGAATCCCCATCCAAGAAATCCCCACCACTTAAGGCAGCAGTTTGAACAATTTTGCCAATAATATCGTCGTGTATTGGCTCAGAAAGGCTATCAACCAAAACTTGGTAAAGAACCTTGCTTGGGGTGCACCCTTTGGTCACCATCTCAGTAAATACTGCGGCCCCTTCATCTGGTTTCCCAATTTTGCAAAATCCCTTGATGAAGGCCTCGTAAGTCATGGAATTTGGCTCATATCTCCGTTCAACCATGTCATCGCACACCTGCCCAGCCTCTTGTAACTTCCCATTTTCACATAATCCGGAAATAAGCGAGTTATAAGTCAGTAAGCTTGGCTTGTACCCCTTCTCGAGCTCATCAAACAGCTTCCTTGCCTCCCGAACCATTCCGCTCTTGCATAACCAATAGATCAGTGTGTTCGTGATTGTGTTATCTGGTGGGACGTTCTTCTTCACCATCCATCTCCACATTCCGTGTGCTTCGTCTGCCTTTCCGTCCTGGCACAGCACATCGACCACCTTAGCAGCCAGTGGTGTGTCTGGTGTGTAACCTGCCCCAAGCATCTCGCCCATTAGATTGCACGCCTCGGCAGATTTCCCCTCCTTACAGCATGCCTCAATCACGACTGAATACGTAACCTCATTCGGCTGCACCCCAGCTGCCTCCATCTCGTCCATAATCCTAGCTGCATCCTGTATCTTCCCGGTCCGGCAGTACCCACCGATGAGCACCGTGTACATCGTAACATCTGGCACACGCCCACCGGCAATAATATCATCGAATAGCTTCTGTGCGCCCTTGAGATCCTCCTTGGCACAGTATGCGGAGAGAACCGTCGTGTAGGTGACGACATCAGGGACGATCCCCCACCCGGGCATTTCATCGAGAACCTTGAGGGCGGCATCGAGGTCGCGGACGCCGACGAGCCCCTTGAGCAGAATGTTGCAGGAGACGAGGTCGGGCGTGATGTAGAACTTGGTGGGCGCGGCGCGGAAGAGGGCGGCGGCGAGGCGGAGGCGGCGCGCGGCGACGAGGGAGTGGAGGAGCGCGTTGAAGGAGCGCACGGAGGGGTGGGAGTTGAAGGACGGGAGGGAGAGGAAGAGGCGGAGGGAGGGGAGCGGCGGGAGCGCGCGGAGGAGGGGCAGGAAGGCGCGGTCGGAGAAGGCCGGGAGGCGGGCGGCGCGGAGGGCGGAGAGGACCGGCGGCAGCAGGTCCGGGGGGGCGCCGGCGAGGCGAGAGAGCACCGCGGCGAAGACGGGGATGGATGGGGGCAGGGGCGGCGTGGCGCGGAAGAGCGCGTGGCGGAAGGCGAGCACGGCGAGCTGAGGGGTCGGGAGGCGGAGGAGGAGGCGGGAGAAGCTCCGGGGAGTGAGGCGGCGCGGCCAGGGCTGCACGGGCGGGGTGACGGTGCAGTGGGACGGCGGCGGGAGGGAGGACGGGAGGTGCGCGAGGTGGGCGAGCTGCACGGTGGTTTTGGCGGACGGCGCCGCGGCGGAGAAGGCGCAGGCGGGAGGCGGCGCCGCCGGCCAGCGCCGCGGCGGCATGGCGGCGCGGGTGAGGTCGAGATGGCGCCGCATCGGCATGGTATTTGGGGGAGAGAGGAATTACAAACGGGAAATCAAAAGGACGTGCGAATAAGAACTGCCTTCTGGCTTAAAAAAATACAAACCCATCTTAAATAAACAGAAAAGATAAATCCCAAACATTCATTATTTGATCATGGCAAATGAAAAGTCTTTTTAGGCAATTTTAGTGACACGAGGATTGCAAATTTAGTTCGGTAGGCAAAAAATACACTGAGCACGGATTTATCATGCGTGTCAACTAAATTTGAAATCCTCGTGTCACTAAACAAACCTTCGGACGTTATCAAGGTCCTAAATAAATTTGACTCATTAAAAATAGGTTAACATGGCTATTTCCTCCATTTCATATTAATTCTCACTAAAACAATATGTATCTAGATATATCCATTTCAACCACAATGACTATGGGGTGGAGGGAGTACTTTTCTTCGCATCTCTTGCTACAACAGAAACGATGAACACTAACCGTCAATCCGGTCAATAGCTTGACCCAGGCTGCTCGGACCGTAGGAGTTGTGGCTCTAAGGGCTCGCTTGGACTTGGATTAAGGTTGCAACTCGGGTGAAAACCATAGTTGTTGTTGTTGTTGTCCTCGTCTCATCTTCTCTCACCCACCTCACCGTCATCGAAGGGAGCTGACAGACAAAGCCTCTTTGGACGACAATGCTGGTGGGGTCATCTCCTCGGCGTTGCATATACCGTTCAGCTTGAACATAGTGATGGTCCTTGATGGTGCGTGTTTTGGCGGAGCCGCGATGCTGGAGCGACGACTCGAGGGCCTCTTGGCAGTGGTCGTGCTGCTATGGCAGCAAGGGCAGTGTGGTTGTGGCGTGGATCTAGTCCTATACTATGTTCTTACTTTCGGTATAAATTGTGAACATGTGTGATTTGGATTTCGTTTCGTGCACCCGTGTTTGAAATGTTGCTGAATTACATGCATTCGACACATCAAGGTTTGCATCTGCAGGTGCTTGATCTATGCCCGGGGCCTCTTTGATTCATAGGATTCTAAAAACACGAGAATAAAAAAACATAGGATTGAAATGTCATGGCCATCTCAATCAGATATGATTTTGGTTGTTTGATTGCATCATAGAAAAAGCAAAATATTCTTTTAAAGAGGTTTGAGTGGATGCTAAAAATCCTATGGGAGGTAGAACAAAGAAATCCTTAGGAAAATCCTATGGGAAGTAGAACAAAGAAATCCTTAGGAAAATTTCTATAGGGTTCAATCATGTGAATCAAACAACCAACATAGGTAAAAATGCTAAACATTCTAATCCTCCAAAATTTCTATGAAAAAACTTTGAAACAAAGGAGCCCTCAACGTTGCCTCCCAATTCTTCTCGATGAACTTTGCTTCTTTTTTTAATGTTGTTGAAATCTGTTGAAACTAGATGATAACCCGCACGTTGTTGCGGGAATCGTTTGCAGTATATTTAGATGATATTTGATAACATGTGAACCAAAATAAAAAAATGTATACAACTTAGTATATTTTATGGAAAACGCTTAAAATCAGGCGGATGATTTTCTCGCCGCTTAAATCCCTTTCCTCTCTCGCCACGTGTCCCTTGCAAGACCGATGAAGCCTTATCTTCTCGGTCGTTCCAATCTCATCGTCTCTCTCGCTAATCCCCTCAGCACTAGCGCGCTCTCTCTCCCCCACCCCTTTTCTCTCTCTCCCCAGCGTCCTCTCCTCCCTGGGCTGATGCCCGGCCGGCCACCACTCCTCGCCGGCGCTAATTGCTGCAGGAAACTCCGTGGCGACCTGTTTTTGCAAAGGAAGAGACGCCCACCGGTGCTTGTCACGGGGAGCCGCCGCGTTTTTCTTCTTCAAATCAACGCGACCTCGCTGCTGTTGCAGAGGAGCCAACCGGCGGCAAGCCGGCCGGTCGTTGCGGCAACGCTTGCTGCAGAGCAACACGGGAAAGGGAGCTTCACCGGAGGCGGCGGCGCTGCATTGGAGCTCCGACGTGGCTGCAATGGAGCTCGGCTGGAGTTGCAATTGAGCTCTGTTGGAGCAGTCAGAGCTTTGCCAGGGCTGCAATGAAGCTCGAACGGAGTTGCAGTGGAGCTTTTCCGGAGCGTCAGTGCTGCGTTGGAGCTCAGCTGGGGCTGCAATGGAGCTCAGCCGGAGTTGCAATGTAACTTCGCCGGAGCGTTGGTGTCGCGTTGGAACTCATCGGACGCCATTGGTGCTTCATTGGAGCTTCGAGCGAGGCCGCAGTGGCGCTGGGTTGAAGCTGACGCGCTTGCTGCTGCCTGCTGTGATCCAACGACAACCAACACCCTGATCCAACGGCTGAACAGGCGGATGATTTCTTAGAGAAATCATCCGACTTATTTGTAGCAGCCGCCTTTATATTTTATTAGGTGCAGTTGTAAAATATTTGTTGAATATAAGTAGAATAATAGAATGAATTCTTTTTCATGCGTGGTTGCATGTGGTGGTTGGTTTTTTCCATGCATGGTTGCATGATGAGGTGGGTCTTATCCCATTCATAACTGTATGGTGATGTGGCATGCTTGCATGTTGAGATAAATAAGTTAGTGGGGATGAATCTCTTAGGTATATAGGATATGTTGTTGCTTTCGGTATAAATTGTGAACATGTATGATTTGGATTTTATTTGTGCACCCATATTTGAAATGTTGCTGAAAAATATGCATTCAAAACATCATTGTTTTACTAATATTCTGTTGGAACAAACATGACAGGAGATTTACACATGCAATAGGGTAAGACAAATTGCAATAGAAAAACTTCTGGCAGTCAAGTTTCTGGGATTGATTTTGCCTCGCCTCGTGTGGCCTTAGGGCTATGGAGGTACCGTGGATCCTTGCCAGTGAGAGGGTTTCTGCTCCATTTTAGGTAATTTTTGAGTTTGTTTAGGGTTTGTGCCATGCTCATGAAGGCGAGATAGTGGTGGCTCCAAGAAGATGGAATGAGATTCTCCCCGCCTAGCACACGTCTTGGCGGTGCACCTAGTGTCGTCTAAGGGCGTGTGGATGTATGTCATCAGTGGATCTCATGAGATTTGGTCGGCGTTTGACTTTAGTGGATCTGTATGGATCGGGTATTCGTTCCTCTGTGTTCGTGTGTCTACAGGTTGGATCCTTCCGATATATACTTCTCTTCATCACGATGGTTGTTGTTCTGGTGTGCTAATCCTTTGAGGCCTCACTAGGACGCATTCCCTTGTGTCTACTGTTGGGTAACGTAGCATAAATTCAAAAAATTTCTACGTGTCACCAAGATCTATCTATGGAGAGACTAACAACGAGGGGAAGGAGAGTGCATCTACATACCCTTGTAGATCGCGCGCGGAAGCGTTCAAGAGAACGGGGTTGATGGAGTCGTACTCGTCGTGATTCAAATCACCGATGATCCTAGCGCCGAACGGACGACACCTCCGCGTTCAACACACGTACGGAACGGAGACGTCTCCCATGCCTTGATCCAGCAAGGAGGAGGGAGAGGTTGATGGAGATCCAGCAGCACGACGGCGTGGTGGAAGTAGCGGGATTCCAACAGGGCTTCGCTAAACGCTGCGGGAGGAAGAAGATGTGTCACGGGAGGGAGAGGGAGGCGCCAGGCCTTAGATTGGTTTGCTCCTCCTTTTTCCTCACTATATATAGGGCCAAGGGAGAGGGGGAGGCGCAGCCCTTGCCCCTTCCTCCAAGGAAGGGTGCGGCCAAGGGTGGGGAGGAGTCCATCCTCCCCAAGGCACCTCGGAGGTGCCTTCCCCTTTTAGGACTCTCCCATTTTTCTCTTCTCTTGGCGCATGGGCCTCTTGGGGCTGGTGCCCTTGGCCCATGTAGGCCAAGGCGCACCCCCTACAGCCCATGTGGCCCCCGGGGCAGGTGGCCCCACCCGGTGGACCCCCGGGACCCCTCCGGTGGTCCCGGTACAATACCGATAACCCCGAAACTTGTCCCGATGGCCGAAACAGCACTTCCTATATATAATTCTTTACCTCCGGACCATTCCGGAACTCCTCGTGACGTCCGGGATCTCATCCGGGACTCCGAACAACTTTCGGGTTACCGCATACTAATATCTCTATAACCCTAGCGTCACCGAACCTTAAGTGTGTAGACCCTACGGGTTCGGGAGACATGCAGACATGACCGAGACGTTCTCCGGTCAATAACCAACAGCGGGATCTGGATACCCATGATGGCTCCCACATGTTCCACGATGATCTCATCGGATGAACCACGATGTCAAGGACTTAATCAATCCCGTATACAATTCCCTTTGTCTAGCGGTATGTTACTTGCCCGAGATTCGATCGTCGGTATCCAATACCTAGTTCAATCTCGTTACCGGCAAGTCTCTTTACTCGTTCCGTAACACATCATCCCATGATCAACTCCTTGATCACATTGTGCACATTATGATGATGTCCTACCGAGTGGGCCCAGAGATACCTCTCCGCTTACACGGAGTGATAAATCCCAGTCTCGATTCGTGCCAACCCAACAGACACTTTCGGAGATACCCGTAGTGTACCTTTATAGCCACCCAGTTACGTTGTGACGTTTGGCACACCCAAAGCACTCCTACGGTATCCGGGAGTTGCACAATCTCATGGTCTAAGGAAATGATACTTGACATTAGAAAAGCTTTAGCATACGAACTACATGATCTTGTGCTAGGCTTAGGATTGGGTCTTGTCCATCACATCATTCTCCTAATGATGTGATCCCGTTATCAACGACATCCAATGTCCATGGTCAGGAAACCGTAACCATCTATTGATCAACGAGCTAGTCAACTAGAGGCTTACTAGGGACATGGTGTTGTCTATGTATCCACACATGTATCTGAGTTTCCTATCAATACAATTATAGCATGGATAATAAACGATTATCATGAACAAGGAAATATAATAATAACCAATTTATTATTGCCTCTAGGGCATATTTCCAACAGTCTCCCACTTGCACTAGAGTCAATAATCTAGTTCACATCGCCATGTGATTAACACTCACAGGTCACATCACCATGTGACTAACACCCAAGAGTTTACTAGAGTCAGTAGTCTAGCTCACATCACTATGTGATTAACACTCAATGAGTTCTAGGTTTGATCATGTTGCTTGTGAGAGAGGTTTTAGTCAACGGGTCCGAACCTTTCAGATCCGTGTGTGCTTTACAAATCTCTATATCATCTCCTAGATGTAGCTACCACGCTCTATTTGGAGCTACTTCAAATAACTGTTCTACTATACGAATCCAGTTTACTACTCAGAATAATCTGGACTAGTGTCAAAGTTTGCATCGGCGTAACCCTTTACGACGAACTCTTTTACCACCTCCATAATCGAGAAAATTCCTTAGTCCACTAGTTACTAAGGATAACTTTGACCCCTATCATGTGATCCGTTCTTGGATCACTCTTGTACCCCTTGACTGACTCATGGCAAGGCACACTTCAGGTGCGGTACACAGCATAGCATACTGTAGAGCCTACGTTTTAAGCATAGGGGACGACTTTCGTCCTTTCTCTCTATTCTGCCATGGTCGAGCTTTAAGTCTTAACTTCATACCTTACAACTCAGGCAAGAACTCCTTCTTTGACTGGTCCATCTTGAACACCTTCAAGATCATGTCAAGGTATGTGCTCATTTGAAAGTACTATTAAGCGTTTTGATCTATCCATATAGATCTTGATGCTCAATGCTCAAGTAGCTTAATCCAGGCTTTCCATTGAAAAACACTTTCCAGATAACCCTATATGCTTTTCAGAAATTCTACATCATTTCTAATCCATAACATATACTCATCAGAAATTCTATAGTGCTCCCACTCACTTCTTTGGAAATACAAGTTTCTCATAAACTTTGTATAAACCCAAAATCTTTGATCATCTCATCAAAGTGTACATTCCAACTCCGAGATGCTCACTCCAGTCCTCAGAAGGATTGCTGGAGCTTTGCATACTCATTAGCATCTTTCAGGATTGACAAAACCTTCCGGTTGTATCACATACAACCTTTCCTCAAGAAAATCGTCGAGGAAACAATGTTTTGACATCCTATCTGCAAGATTTCATAAATAATGCAGTAATCGCTAATATAATTCCAACAGACTCTTAGCATCGCTACGAGTGAGAAAGTCTCATCGTAGTCAACTCCTTGAACTTGTCAGAAAACATCTTAACGACAAGTCGAGCTTTCTTAATGGTGACATTTACCATCATTGTCCGTCTTCCTTTTAAAATCCATCTACACTCAACAGCCTTACGACCATCAAGTAGTTCTTCCAAAGTCTACACTTTGTTTTCATACATGGATCCTCTCTCGGATTATATGGCCTCAAGCCATTTATCGGAATCCAGGCCCATCATCGCTTCTCCATAGCTCGTAGGTTCATTGTTGTCTAGCAACATGACTTCCAAGACAGGATTACGTACCACTCTGAAGTAGTATGCATCCTTGTCATCCCACGAGGTTTGGTAGTGACTTGATCTGAAGTTTCATGATCACTATCATAAGCTTCCACTTCAATTGGTGTAGGTGCCACAGGAACAACTTCATGTGCCCTGCCACACACTAGTTGAAGAGACGGTTCAATAACCTCATCAAGTCTCCACCATCCTCCCACTCAATTCTTTCGAGAGAAACTTTTCCTCGAGAAAGGACCCGATTCTAGAAACAATCCTTTATTGCTTTCGGATCTGAGACAGGAGGTATACCCAACTATTTTTGGGTTGTCCTATGAAGATGTATTTATCCGCTTTGGGTTCGAGCTTATCAGCCTGAAACTTTTCCACATAAGCGTTGCAGCCCCAAACTTTTAAGAAATGACAGCTTAGGTTTCTCTAAACCATAGTTCATACGGTGTCATCTCATCGGAATTACGTGGTGCCCTATTTAAAGTGAATGTGGTTGTCTCTAATGCTCAACCCATAAACTATTGTGGTAATTCGATAAGAGACATCATGGTATGCATCATATCCAAATAGGGTGCAGTTATGATGTTCGGACACACCATCACACTATGGTGTTCCAGGCTGTATTAGTTGTGAAACAATTTCCACAATGTCTTAATTCTGTGCCAAACTCGTAACTCAGATATTCATCTCTATGATCATATCATAGATCTTTTATCCTCTTGTCACGACGATCTTTCAACTTCACCCTGAAATTACTTGAACCTTTCAATAATTCAGACTCGTGATTCATCAAGTAAATATACTCAACATCTACTCAAATCATCTGTGAAGTAAGAACATAACGATATCCACTACATGCCTCAGCACTTATTGGATTGCACACATCAAAATGTATTACTTCCAACAAGTTGCTTTCTAGTTCCATTTTACTGAAACCGAGGCTTTCAGTCATCTTGCCCATGTGGTATGATTTGCATGTCTCAAGTGATTCAAAATCAAGTGAGTCCGAACGGTCCATTTGCATGGAGTTTCTTCATGCATATACACCAACAGACATGGTTCGCATGCCTCAATATTTTCAAAAATGAGTGAGTCCAAAGATCCATCAACATGGAGCTTCTTCATGCGTTTTATACCGATATGACTTACGTGGCTGTGCCACAAGTAGGTGGTACTATCATTACTATCTTTTGGCATGAACATGTGTATCACTACGATCGAGATTCAATAAACCATTCATTTTAGGTGTAAGACCATTGAAGGTATTATTCAAATAAACAGAGTAACCATTATTCTCCTTAAATGAATAACCGTATTGCGATAAACATAATCCAATCATGTCTATGCTCAACGCAAACACCAATCTCGATGGTAGAGGGAGCGTGCGATGCTTGATCATATCAACATTGGAAACACTTCCAACACATATCGTCAGCTCACCTTTAGCTAGTCTCCATTTATTCCGTAGCCTTTTGTTTCGAGTTACTAACCCTTAGCAACCGAACCGGTATCTAATACCCTGGTGCTACTAGGAGTACTAGTAGAGTACACATCAACACAATGTATATCCAATATACTTCTATCGACCTTGCCAGCCTTCTCATCTACCAAGTATCTAGGGTAATTCTACTCCAGTGGCTGTTCCCCTTATTACGGAAGCACTTAGTCTCGGGTTTGGGTTCAACCTTGGGTTTCTTCACTAGAGCAGCAGCTGAATTACCGTGTCATGAAGTATCCCTTCTTGATTTCTACTTTCGCGGTGTCAAACATCGCGAATATCTCAAGGATCATCATATATATCCCTGATATATTATAGTTCAACACGAAGCTCTAGCAGCTTGGTGGTAATGACTTTGGAGAACCATCACTATTTCATCTGGAAGATCAACTCCCACTCGATTCAAATGATTGTTGTACTCAGACAATCTGAGCACAAGTTCAACAATTGAGCTTTTCTCCCTTAGTTTGCAGGCTAAGAAAATCGTCGGAGGTCTTATACCTCTTGACGTGGGCACGAGTCTGAAATCCCAATTTCAGCCCTCGAAACATCTCATATGTTTCGCGACATTTCAAAAACATCTTTGGTGCCTCAATTCTAAACCATTTAACAGAACTATCAGGTAGTTATCAAAACGTGTATGTCAGATGTTCGCAACATCCACAGACGACGTTCGAGGTTCAGCACACTGAGCGGTGCATTAAGGACATAAGCCTTCTATGAAGCAATGAGGACAATCCTCAGTTTACGGACCTAGTCCGCATAATTGCTACTATCAACTTTCAACTAATTTTCTCCAGGAACATATCTAAACAGTAGAACTATAGCGTGAGCTACGACATAATTTGCAAAATCCTTTTGACTATGTTCAGGATAATTAAGTTCATCTTATGAACTCCCACTCAGATAGACATCCCTCTAGTCATCTAAGTGATTACATGATCCGAGTCAACTAGGCCGTGTCCGATCATCACGTGAGACGGACTAGCCAACATCGGTGAACATCTTCATGTTGATCGTATCTACCATACGACTCATGCTCGACCTTTCGGTCTTCTGTGTTCCGAGGCCATGTCTGTACATGCTAGACTCGTCAAGTCAACCTAAGTGTTTGCATGTGTTCCGAGGCCATGTCTGTACATGCTAGGCTCGTCAACACCTGTTGTATTTGAACGTTAGAATCTAACACCCGATCATCACGTGGTGCTTCGAAACACGAACTGTCGCAACGGTGCACAGTTAGGGGAGAACACTTCTTGAAATTGTTGTAAGGGATCATCTTATTTACTACCATCGTTCTAAGCAAATAAGATGTATAAATATGATAAACATCACATGCAATCAAATAGTGACATGATATGGCCATCATCACTTTGCTCCTTTTGATCTCCATCTTCGGGGCTCCATGATCATCATCGTCATCGGCATGACACCATGATCTCCATCTCATGATCTCCATCATCGTGTCTCCATGAAGTTGTCACGTCATCTATTACTTCTACTACTACAGCTAACGGTTAGCAATAAAGTAAAGTAATTACATGACGTTTATGTTGACACGCAGGTCATGAATAAATTAAAGACAACTCCTATGGCTCCTGCCGGTTGTCATACTCATCGACATGCAAGTCGTGATTCCTATTACAAGAACATGATCAATCTCATACATCACATATATCATTCATCACATCCTTTGGCCATATCACATCACATAGCATACCCTGCAAAAACAAGTTAGACGTCCTCTAATTGTTGTTTGCATGTTTTACGTGGCTGCTATGGGTTTCTAGCAAGAACGTTTCTTACCTACGCAAAGACCACAACGTGATATGCCAATTGCTATTTACCCTTCATAAGGACCCTGTTCATCGAATCCGATCCGACTAAAGTGGGAGAGACAGACACCCGCCAGCCACCTTATGCAACTAGTGTATGTTTGTCGGTGGAACCGGTCTCACGTAAGAGTACGTGTAAAGTTGGTCCGGGCCGCTTCATCCCACGATGCCGCCGAATTAAGATAAGACTAGTAACGGCAAGCATATTGAACAAAATCAACGCCCACAACTACTTTGTGTTCTACTCGTGCATAGTAACTACGCATAGACCTAGCTCATGATGCCACTGTTGGGTAACGTAGCATAAATTCAAAAATTTTCTACGTGTCACCAAGATCTATCTATGGAGAGACTAGAAACGAGGGGAAGGAGAGTGCATCTACATACCCTTGTAGATCGCGCGCGGGAGCGTTCAAGAGAACGGGGTTGATGGAGTCATACTCGTCGTGATTCAAATCACCGATGATCCTAGCGCCGAACGGACGGCACCTCCGCGTTCAACACACGTACAGAACGGAGACGTCTCCCATGCCTTGATCCAGCAAGGAGGAGGGAGAGGTTGATGGAGATCCAGCAGCACGACGGCGTGGTGGAAGTAGCGGGATTCCAACAGGGCTTCGCTAAACGCTGCGGGAGGAAGAAGATGTGTCACGGGAGGGAGAGGGAGGCGCCAGGCCTTAGATTGGTTTGCTCCTCCTTTTTCCTCACTATATATAGGGCCAAGGGAGAGGGGGAGGCGCAGCCCTTGCCCCTTCCTCCAAGGAAGGGTGCGGCCAAGGGTGGGGAGGAGTCCATCCTCCCCAAGGCACCTCGGAGGTGCCTTCCCCTTTTAGGACTCTCCCCTTTTTCTCTTCTCTTGGCGCATGGGCCTCTTGGGGCTGGTGCCCTTGGCCCATGTAGGCCAAGGCGCACCCCCTACAGCCCATGTGGCCCCCGGGGCAGGTGGCCCCACCCGGTGGACCCCCGGGACCCCTCCGGTGGTCCCGGTACAATACCGATAACCCCGAAACTTGTCCCGATGGCCGAAACAGCACTTCCTATATATAATTCTTTACCTCCGGACCATTCCGGAACTCCTCGTGACGTCCGGGATCTCATCCGGGACTCC
>NC_053028.1:42878178-42918336 GCF_003073215.2 Triticum urartu | reverse complement strand
TTCTCCGGTCAATAACCAACAGCGGGATCTGGATACCCATGTTGGCTCCCACATGTTCCACGATGATCTCATCGGATGAACCACGATGTCAAGGACTTAATCAATCCCGTATACAATTCCCTTTGTCTAGCGGTATTGTACTTGCCCGAGATTCGATCGTCGGTATACCGATACCTTGTTCAATCTCGTTACCAGCAAGTCTCTTTACTAGTTCCGTAACACATCATCCCGTGATCAACTCCTTGGTCACCTTGCGCATATGATGATGTCCTACCGAGTGGGCCCAGAGATACCTCTCCGCTTACACGGAGTGACAAATCCCAGTCTCGATTCGTGCCAACCCAACAGACACTTTTGGAGATACCTGTAATGCACCTTTATAGTCACCCAGTTACGTTGTGACGTTTGATACACCCAAAGCATTCCTACGGTATCCGGGAGTTGCACAATCTCATGGTCTAAGGAAATGATACTTTACATTAGAAAAGCTTTAGCATATGAACTACACGATCTAGTGCTATGCTTAGGATTGGGTCTTGTCCATCACATCATTCTCCTAATGATGTGATCCCGTTATCAACGACATTCAATGCCATGGTTAGGAAACTGTAACCATCTATTGATCAACGAGCTAGTCAACTAGAGGCTTACTAGGGACATTGTGTTGTCTATGTCTCCACACATGTATCTGAGTTTCCTATCAATACAATTATAGCATGGATAATAAACGATTATCATGAACAAGGAAATATAATAATAACCAATTTATTATTGCCTCTAGGGCATATTTCCAACAGTCTCCCACTTGCACTAGAGTCAATAATCTAGTTCACATGGCCATGTGATTAACACTCACACGTCACATCGCCATGTGACTAACACCCAAGAGTTTACTAGAGTCAGTAGTCTAGTTCACATCACTATGTGATTAACACTCAATGAGTTTTAGGTTTGATCATGTTGCTTGTGAGAGAGGTTTTAGTCAACGGGTCCGAACCTTTCAGATCCGTGTGTGCTTTACAAATCTCTATGTCATCCCCTAGATGTAGCTACCACGCTCTATTTGGAGCTAATCCAAATAACTGTTCTACTTGGAGCTATTCTAAATTGTTGCTCCATTATATGCATCCGGTATCTCTACTCAGAGCTATCCGGATAGATGTTAAGCTTGCATCAACGTAACCCTTTACGACGAATTCTTTTCCACCTCCATAATCGAGAAAATTCCTTAGTCCACTAGTTACTAAGGATAACTTTGACCGCTGTCTTGTGATCCATACTTGGATCACTCTTGTACCCCTTGACTGACTCATGGCAAGGCACACTTCAGGTGCGGTACACAGCATAGCATACTGTAGAGCCTATGTCTTAAGCATAGGGGACGACCTTCGTCCTTTCTCTCTATTCTGCCGTGGTCGAGCTTTAAGTCTTAACTTCATACCTTACAACTCAGGCAAGAACTCCTTCTTTGACTGATCCATCTTGAACACCTTCAAGATCATGTCAAGGTATGTGCTCATTTGAAAGTACTTTTAAGCGTTTTGATCTATCCTTATAGATCTTGATGCTCAATGCTCAAGTAGCTTAATCCAGGCTTTCCATTGAAAAAATACTTTCCAAATAACCCTATATGCTTTCCAGAAATTCTACGTCATTTCTGATCAACAATATGTCAACATATACTTATCAGAAATTCTATAGTGCTCCCACTCACTTCTTTGGAAATAAAAGTTTCTCATAAACTTTGTATACACCAAAAATCTTTGATCATCCCATCAAAGCATACATTCCAACTCCGAGATGCTTACTCCAGTCCTCAGAAGGATTGCTGGGGCTTTGCATACTTATTAGCATCTTTCAGGATTGACAAAACCTTTCGGTTGTATTACATACAACCTTTCCTCAAAAAAACAACGAGGAAACAATGTTTTGACATCCTATCTGCAAGATTTCATAAATAATGCAGTAATCGCTAATATAATTCCAACAGACTCTTAGCATCGCTACGAGTGAGAAAATCTCACCGTAGTCAACTCCTTGAACTTGTCAGAAAACATCTTAACGACAAGTCGAGCTTTCTTAATGGTGACATTTACCATCATTGTTCGTCTTCCTTTTAAAATCCATCTACACTCAACAGCCTTACGACCATCAAGTAGTTCTTCCAAAGTCTACACTTTGTTTTCATACATGGATCCTCTCTCGGATTATATGGCCTCAAGCCATTTATCGGAATCCAGGCCCACCATCGCTTCTCCATAGCTCGTAGGTTCATTGTTGTCTAGCAACATGACTTCCAAGATAGGGTTATGTACCACTCTGAAGTAGTACGCATCCTTGTCATCCCACGAGGTTTGGGAGTGACTTGATCCGAAGTCTCATGATCAATGTCATAAGCTTCCACTTCAATTGGTGTAGGTGCCACAGGAACAACTCTTTGTGCCCTGCTATACACTAGTTGAAGTGACGGTTCAATAACCTCATCAAGTCTCCACCATCCTCCCACTCAATTCCTTCGAGATAAACTTTTCCTCGAGAAAGGACCCGATTCTAGAAACAATCCCTTATTGCTTTCGGATCTGAGACAGGAGGTATACCCAACTGTTTTGGGTGTCCTATGAAGATGCATTTATCCGCTTTAGGTTCGAGCTTATCAGCCTGAAACTTTTTTCACATAAGCGTCGCAGTCCCAAACTTTTAAGAAATGACAGCTTAGGTTTCTCTAAACCATAGTTCATACGGTGTCATCTCATTGAAATTATGTGGTGCCCTATTTAAAGTGAATGTGGTTGTCTCTAATGCCTAACCCATAAACTATTGTGGTAATTTGATAAGAGACATCATGGTATGCATCATATCCAATAGGGTGCAGTTATGATGTTCGGACACACCATCACACTATGGTGTTCCAGGCTGTATCAGTTGTGAAACAATTTCCACAATGTCTTAATTCTGTGCCAAACTCGTAATTCAAATATTCATCTCTATGATCATATCATAGATATTTTATCCTCTTGTCACGACGATCTTTCAACTTCACCATGAAATTACTTGAACCTTTCAATAATTCAGACTCGTGATTCATCAAGTAAATATACTCAACATCTACTCAAATCATCTGTGAAGTAAGAACATAACGATATCCACTACATGCCTCAGCACTCATTGGACTGCACACATCAAAAATGTATTACTTCCAACAAGTTGCTTTCTTGTTCCATTTTACTGAAAACGAGGCTTTCAGTCATCTTGCCCATGTGGTATGATTTGCATGTCTCAAGTGATTCAAAATCAAGCGAGTACAAAACGGTCCATTTGCATGGAGTTTCTTCATGCATATATACCAATAGACATGGTTCTCATGTCCCAAACTTTTCAAAAATGAGTGAGCCCAAAGATCCATCAACATGGAGCTTCTTCATGCGTTTTATACCGATATGACTTACGTGGCAGTGCCACAAGTAGGTGGTACTATCATTACTATCTTTTGGCATGAACATGTGTATCACTACGATCGAGATTCAATAAACCATTCATTTTAGGTGTAAGACCATTGAAGGTATTATTCAAATAAACAGAGTAGCCATTATTCTCCTTAAATGAATAACCGTATTGTGATAGACATAATCCAATCATGTCTATGCTCAACGCAAACACCAATCTCGATGGTAGAGGGAGCGTGCGATGCTTGATCATATCAACATTGAGAACACTTCCAACACATATCGTCAGCTCACCTTTAGCTAGTCTCCGTTTATTCCGTAGCTTTTATTTCGAGTTACTAACACTTAGCAACTGAACCGGTATCTAATACCCTGGTGCTACTAGGAGTACTAGTAAAGTACACATCAACACAACGTATATCCAATATACTTCTATCGACCTTGCCGGCCTTCTAATCTACCAAGTATCTAGGGTAATTCTGCTCCAGTGGCTGTTCCCCTTATTACAGAAGCACTTAGTCTCGGGTTTGGGTTCAACCTTGGGTTTCTTTACTAGAGCAGCAGCTGAATTGCCGTTTCATGAAGTATCCCTTCTTGCCCTTGCCCTTCTTGAAACTAGTGGTTTCATCAACCATCAACAATTGATGCTCCTGCTTGATTTCTACTTTCGTGGTGTCAAACATCACGAACATCTCAAGGATCATCATATATGTCCCTGATACATTATAGTTCATCACGAAGCTCTAGCAGCTTGGTGGTAATGACTTCGGAGAAACATCACTATCTTATCTGGAAGATCAACTCCCACTTGATTCAAATGATTGTTGTACTCAGACAATCCGAGCACAAGCTCAACAATTGAGCTTTTCTCCCTTAGTTTGCAGGCTAAGAAAATCGTCAGAGGTCTTATACCTCTTGACGTGGGCACGAGCTTGAAATCCCAATTTCAGCCCTCAAAACATCTCATATGTTTCTCGACGTTTCAAAAACGTCTTTGGTGCCTCAACTCTAAACCGTTTAACTAAACTATCACGTAGTTATCAAAATGTGTATGTTAGATGTTCGCAACATCCACAGACAACGTTCGAGGTTCAGCACACTGAGCGGTGCATTAAGGACATAAGCCTTCTATGAAGCAATGAGGACAATCCTCAGTTTACGGACCTAGTCCGCATAATTGCTACTATCAACTTTCAACTAATTTTTCTCTAGGAACATATCTAAAAGGTAGAACTGAAAACGCGAGCTACGACATAATTTGCAAAATCCTTTTTGACTATGTTCAGGATAATTAAGTTCATCTTATGAACTCCCACTCAGATAGACATCCCTCTAGTCATCTAAGTGATTACATGATCCGAGTCAACTAGGCCGTGTCCGATCATCACGTGAGACGGACTAGTCATCATCGGTGAACATCTTCATGTTGATCGTATCTACCATACGACTCATGCTCGACCTTTCGGTCTCTGTGTTCCGAGGCCATGTCTGTACATGCTAGGCTCGTCAAGTTAACCCTAAGTGTTTTTGCTGTGTAAAACTGTCTTACACCCGTTGTATGTGAACGTAAGGATCTATCACACCCGATCATCACGGCGTGCTTCGAAACGACGAACTGTAGCAACGGTGCACAGTTAGGGGAGAACACTTCTTGAAATTTTAATGAGGAATCATCTTATTTACTACCGTCGTTCTAAGCAAATAAGATGTATAAACATGATAAACATCATATGCAATCAAATAATAGTGACATGATATGGCCAATATCATATAGCTCCTTTGATCTCCATCTTGGGGCTCCATGATCATCTTGTCACCGGTATGACACCATGATCTCCATCATCGTGTCTTCTTGAAGTTGTCTCGTCATCGACATGCAAGTCGTGACTCCCTTGACAAGAACATGATCAATCTCATACATCACATATATCATTCATCACATCCTTTTAGCCATATCACATCACATAGCATACCCTGCAAAAACAAGTTAGACGTCCTCTAATTGTTGTTTGCATGTTTTACGTGGCTGCTATGGGTTTCTAGCAAGAACGGTTCTTACCTACGCAAAGACCACAACGTGATATGCCAATTGCTATTTACCCTTCATAAGGACCCTTTTCATTGAATCCGATCCGACTAAAGTAGGAGAGACAGACACCCGCTAGCCACCTTATGCATCTAGTGCATGTCAGTCGGTGGAACCAGTCTCACGTAAGAGTACGTGTAAGGTCGGTCCGGGCCGCTTCATCTCACAATGCCGCCGAATCAAGATAAGACTAGTAACGGCAAGCATATTGAACAAAATCAACGCCCACAACTACTTTGTGTTCTACTCGTGCATAGAATCTACGCAATAGACCTAGCTCTGATACCACTGTTTGGGAACGTAGCAGAAATTCAAAAAATTTCCTACGTGTCACCAAGATCTATCTATGGAGAGACTAGCAACGAGGGGAAGGAGAGTGCATCTACATACCCTTGTAGATCGCTAAGCAGAAGCGTTCAAGTGAACGGGGTTGATGGAGTCGTACTCGTCGTGATTCAGATCACCGATGATCCTAGTGCCGAACGGACGGCACCTCCGCGTTCAACACACGTACAGCCCGGTGACGTCTCCCATGCCTTGATCCAGCAAGGAGAGAGGGAGAGGTTGATGGAGATCCAGCAGCACGACGGCGTGGTGGAAGTAGCGGGATTCCAACAGGGCTTCGCTAAGCGCTGCGGGAGGAGGTAGATGTGTCACGGGAGGGAGAGGGAGGCGCCAGGCCTTAGATTGGTTTGCTCCTCCTTTTCCCCACTATATATAGGGACAAGGGAGAGGGGGAGGCGCAGCCCTTGCCCCTACCTCCAAGGAAGGGTGCGGCCAAGGGGGGGAGGAGTCCATCCTCCCCAAGGCACCTCGGAGGTGCCTTCCCCCTTTAGGACTCTCCCCTTTTTCTCTTCTCTTGGCGCATGGGCCTCTTGGGGCTGGTGCCCTTGGCCCATATAGGCCAAGGCACACCCCCTACAGCCCATGTGGCCCCCCGGGGCAGGTGGCCCCACCCGGTGGACCACCGGGACCCTTCCGGTGGTCCCGGTACAATACCGGTGACCCCGAAACTTGTCCCGATGGTCGAAATAGCACTTCCTATATATAATTCTTTACCTCCGGACCATTCCGGAACTCCTCGTGATGTCCGGGATCTCATCCGGGACTCCGAACAACATTCGGGTTAGAGCATACTAATATCTCTACAACCCTAGCGTCACCGAACCTTAAGTGTGTAGACCCTACGGGTTCGGGAGACATGCAGACATGACCGAGACATTCTCCGGTCAATAACCAACAGCGGGATCTGGATACCCATGTTGGCTCCCACATGTTCCACGATGATCTCATCGGATGAACCACGATGTCAAGGACTTAATCAATCCCGTATACAATTCCCTTTGTCTAGCGGTATTGTACTTGCCCGAGATTCGATCGTCGGTATACCGATACCTTGTTCAATCTCGTTACCAGCAAGTCTCTTTACTAGTTCCGTAACACATCATCCCGTGATCAACTCCTTGGTCACCTTGCGCATATGATGATGTCCTACCGAGTGGGCCCAGAGATACCTCTCCGCTTACACGGAGTGACAAATCCCAGTCTCGATTCGTGCCAACCCAACAGACACTTTTGGAGATACCTGTAATGCACCTTTATAGTCACCCAGTTACGTTGTGACGTTTGATACACCCAAAGCATTCCTACGGTATCCGGGAGTTGCACAATCTCATGGTCTAAGGAAATGATACTTGACATTAGAAAAGCTTTAGCATACGAACTACATGATCTAGTGCTATGCTTAGGATTGGGTCTTGTCCATCACATCATTCTCCTAATGATGTGATCCCGTTATCAACGACATTCAATGTCCGTGGTTAGGAAACCGTAACCATCTATTGATCAACGAGCTAGTCAACTAGAGGCTTACTAGGGACATTGTGTTGTCTATGTATCCACACATGTATCTGAGTTTCCTATCAATACAATTATAGCATGGATAATAAACGATTATCATGAACAAGGAAATATAGTAATAACCAATTTATTATTGCCTCTAGGGCATATTTCCAACAATTTGGTCATCCTCGTCTATGTCACTCTTACTATGTAATAGTTGCTTCTGTTTAGAATGTCATTCTCGTCTGGATCACGAGAGTCTGAGCGCTGCAGATGGGTGCGTTTTGGTGGTGTAGCAAGACTTCTTATGAACTATCATGTCTTGTTGTTTATGTCAGTAGTAGTCACTAGTCAGTGTTTGAATGTTGTATATGTCGTTGTTTCGAACTGTTTATTGTCTCGAACTACTGGTGGGCTAAATGAGGGCATCACCATTCTCCAGTGTTCAGAGTATATCTCCTTTTTTCAAGTTATATAATTTGAGCTCACTGTCTTTTCAATAATGTACACTTGTTTGGGCCAGTGAGGTCTCGTTAAATATGGGCCGAGTAGTAACACAATGCCAAACAGGTCAATTATGACTCTTAGGCCGGGCTCTCAAAAGATCCTGAAAAAAGGTCGGGCTCTCCAAAAAAGAAAGAATAAGGACTCTTAGGCCGACATGTGGGCGCCACCGGTGTTTTCGTGCGCTTGCGCGCCGAGAGCATATTGACATGTGCTCAAAATTCATGCTACCTTTTCATCCCCAGTCTCCCGCCCCTCCCCCACCTCTGGAATCTCGATTCCTACTCCAATTCCCCCAAATCCCCTCCTGTACTCCCTATACTCAAGCGCACTATCATGTCGCCGGTCAACGCGAATCTCCGAGCCGGAGATCCTGAGGTCCGTCCTGCCTTTGGTCACTGCATGTTGTCACTCAACAGTGGCATGGCGGCGCTTGAGGACCAGTTTGCCGACAAAGTGTTGATGGTAACCATCAACGGCGACCGGCCTCCCATCTCATCGGACGACCTTGTCAAAGCTCTTGGCACTGCACATGGCATCCAAATAAGTGACTTGCTCGTCGAAGTCTATCCGCCACCGGTTGATTTCTTCGTCAGTTTTCGGACAACTTTCGACTGCAGTCGTGTGTTCGAATCTTCCCGGTGTTTGTTCTACGATGGCGCGCTGGTGAGCTTTGATCGGTGGCACCCAGGATGGGGCTCGGTGCCCTCTGAGCTTGAGTTTTTAACAAAGCTTACCTTCCACGGCATGCCTCAACATGCTTGGAACAGCGAGTCCATGAACGAGCTTATCAACGACCTTGGAGGTGAGCTCGAAAGTATGTTTGTTCCTCCAGACAGCTGGGCTCTGACGGTTATGGCATGGATGAAGAAGCTGTCCACCATACCGAAGGTGATTGGTGTTGAGATACCGGTGCAGGAACCGGGGTTGTACTATTCGTCGCCACCAAGGCCGCCGCGGAGCACATTAGGGATGTACCTGTATCGAGTGTTCGTGCATGTCGAAGAAGTGGTCAATCCATCAATCGAAGTCCTGCCGCCGCCGCTGGTGCCAGGGTCCGTCGACGACGTCCATTACAGGAGTCAACATCAGACTTTCCCCGTGTTGCTCGGAACGATGGATGGCATAGGGCCTACTCCATCGCGCACCGGAGGCCACTACTTCTTTGGGAGAAGAGGTAGGGCTGGCTGCCTGGATGTGCTCTAATTTGAGGTAACAACTGAATCTTGTCAGATACTAGTTAAATCCGAGCTATGGGTGTGAAGCACTGATATGCCAGTACATTTGATTTTGACCTGTTCCAATTTTGTACCTGAACTTTTTTTAGAAAGGGTTGTACGTCAACTTAATGTGCTAGCAGAACTTATTGTGTTGTTTGTCTGTTTTCTTTGCACAACATTCCAGATATTTCCCCGTCATTGATAAAGACGATGAACCATTATGTACGACTTCGTTGGTTTCAACACAGCCCTTCCCGTAGCGATCCACTGCTTCCATCCTGATTGTGCCGCCTGCGTGAAATTTTTGTATGCAAGTTCAGTGTGCTATGATGTTCTATATGATTGTGTCAACTATATAAGTTTTTACTGAGCATTAGCAATGCATATGGCTGAAAGATGTATTTACAAGCATAGACCGATGGGTCTCTCTCTATCTCTCTCTCTCTCTCTCTGTCTCACACACACACACACACGCACACACACGCGCACACGCACAAGTGGGACCCGTTGAATTATTTATTTTCTCGTGACAACTTTTAATTAGGTTCCTCTGTAATCTAACTTTTTTCATAAGTTATTAATTGAGCTCAATGACTTCAAAAAGTTGTACAGAAGCCTTGTTTGGGCCTTTCTGGCGTCGCTGAATGTGGGCTGAGTAACCATGTTAGGTTGTACTGTACTACACAGGCCTTTTTTTTCAACATCAGCAATGCAACTGGGCCGACAGTTGTACACAATATCCGGGTCAACTTGTTATTCTCCACCCCGCTGGGCTGGAAACTTTCCTAGGAGGTATGCATGAGGCTTAACAAGAAAATGGACTTTAAGAAATAATAGATGGGATGTAATTATAATAACTGGACAGTTACTATGCACAGAACACGTAATTAGTTTGAAAATATATTATTTTTGGAATTTGAAAATTTTAATTTCATTACTTGTTGCGCGCCCGATTTTAACGTAATACAACTTTATTTTGAAATTATATTTAACCTGACTAGAAATTTCGGATAAAAATATTTCGGATCCCATCAAAATGTGGGAATTTTTTTTGAATTCTGTTTTGAGCGGTTGTTTGAAATTATTAATCGTTGTCCTGGCTAGAAGTTGGGCTGTACTTTTAACAAACTGTAAATGGGCTGTATTAAATTCCATTAGACTTAAAAAATGGGCTATTACATTCTTACAAATAGCAAATGGGCTATATGTTCTCTGCCAAATCCGAGCTGTGGGCCTACTAAGTTGACGCGTACCAAGGGCTTTGTCAAGCTAGTCAATATAAACGATTCTAGCTGCAGTCATCGTACGATGTCCATCCAACGGCCGTAGTGCTTCTTCAACCTCTGGTCTTCTTGATCCAGCCGCCCAAAGCAGCGCCGGTCGTGTCGCGTGCTCCTGCCTCCCGTGGCCGGCTGTGATGTCGCGGAGTCCTCACCGCCCCGTACTATTCCCACCGTTGGCCAGGCCATCCCTCTACTCACCCACACCCCCTGTTATTCTCTGGCGATGGCAGCCTCACACCGCAGCCGAACCAGTGAACCCTCGTACTCCTCTCTGTGCGGGCTTCCACTGATGTGTCTTCCCCGGCTCCGCGTCGTCCCCTTCCTAGGCCTCGCCGTCGTCCAGACCACCACCCTGGTGCTCTCGGCGCGGCGTGGTCAACGTGGTCAACAACCGACTTCCATCGGAAGAGTACTGTATGTGGAGAGGCTGACAGCTGGGTCCAGGCGATCGCAAGGAAGTGCCTCCTTATTACGCGCAAAATAATTATTCCTCCACCTGACAGCAGGGACCCACCGAACGGGCACCCTTATTTCACGAAAAAACAGTTCCCCCTGACTGCTGGGACACATCGGACGGGCCATCGTATTTCGTGAAAAAAACGTCCCCCCCCCCCCCCGCGCTATCTGCTCGGACCCACCGGAAGTGCCTCCTTATTACGCACAAAAAAAATGTAATACTCCCCCTACTAGCTGGGACCCACCATGGTGGGAGGCTGACTTGTGGGCCTACTAAGTTGACTGTAGGACAGGGGCCTTTGTCAACTTTAGTCAATATGAACGATTCTAGCTCTAGTGACCGCACGATGTCCATCCAACGGCCGTAGTGCTTCTTCAACTCTCTAGTCTTCTTGCTCCAGCCGCCCAAAGCAGCGCCAGTCGTGTCGCATGCTCCTGCCTCCCATGGCCGGCTATGCTGCCGCGGAGGCCTCACCGCCCCCTACTATTCCCACCGCTGGCCAGGCCCTGCGGCGACGGCAACCTCACACCGCAGCCGAACCAGTGAACCCTCGTACTCCTCTCTGCGCGGGCATCCACTGCCGCGTCTTCTCCGGCTCCCCGTCATCCCCTTCCTAGGCCTCGCCGTCGTCCACCGCCGTGGTGCTCTCAGTGCGGCGTGGTCAACGTGGTCAAGGAACGACTTCCATCGGACATGGACTGTACGTGGAGAGGCTGACAGCTGGGTCCACGGCCGCAGCAAGGCAGTGCCTCCTTATTACGCGGAAAATAATGATTGCTCCACCTGACAGCTGGGACCCACCGGACGGGCCACTGTATTTCACCAAAAAAATGTTTGCCCCTGACTGCTGGGACCCACCAGCTACATCTTCGCACGCAAGGAAGTGCGTCCGGGCAAAAAAACGATTCGCCCCCCTGACTGCTGGGACCCACCAGCTACATCTTCGCAGGCAAGGAAGTGCCTGACAGTCGGGACCCACCTGGTCGAAGCGTACGTAGCGTTGTCATTCTGGTCGCAAATGTGTATGTACATATATACTGGTGGATGTAGAGGCACGCACGTGTCGTAGTAGAGGCGCGTACGTGTCGTAGTAGAGGCGCGCACGTAGCATGTACACGTACGTACAGCGGCCAGGGTGCAAGAAAGAAAATACGGCCACGTATGTGTACATACGGGCGGGGTCTCGAACGCCTACTCGCGCATACGTACGGCCAGGGCTCGTGTACATGGCTGGGTCGGAACAAAGAAACAGCGTCATCGTCGTGTTCGTGGGGAGGCAATGGAATGCATCATGTTCCTCGAGAGGCAACGGAACACGTGGGAGCCAACCGGCTGGGTCGGAATGGAATGCGTGGTCGTGTTCATCGGGATGGCTTGGACGGAACAGGCGATGGAAACGAGGCCTGGCGTACCGCACAACGGAGAAAACAGACCTCCTATGTTCGGAACGGGTTCCTGTTGATCGGGAGGGGTCTGGCGTACCGCAAAATGGAGGAAACGGACCTCCTAGGGTCGAAACGAGGGTCCTGTTGATCGGGAGGGGTGTGGCGTACCGCAAAACAGACGGAACGGACTTGTGTTGGAGCTCTATGGTCGAAACGGGGGTCCTGTTCATCGGGAGGGGTGTGGCGTATCGCAAAACGGGACTCCACAGGATACTGTTCATCTCCACCGTCGACCTCCTCCAGCCTCCACGGGCTCCTGTTCACCCAGCCTCCACCGCGCTCTACTCCACCGGCTACTGTTCAACCACCCCTCCACGGGCACCCCTCCACCGTCTACTGTTCATCCAGCCCTCCACACCACGGGGTCCTGTTCAACCACCCCTCCACGGGCACCCCTCCACTGTCTACTGTTCATCCAGCCCTCCACCACACCACGGGGTCCTGTTCATGGCAACGCCACCCCTCACTGTTCATCCACCCCCCCCCCCCCCCCCCCCCCCGCAACGCTCATAGTTCATCCAATCGATCGGCTTCAGTTAGTAGCAGTAGCGAAGGAATCGCTCGATCGTGTTCAGTTAACAACTATCGATCGATCGCTCGGGTTCTGTAACGCGTAGCCTGCAGTGCAATCGCTCGGGTTCAGTTAGAGCCCAACGCCTTGATTGGGTTCAGTTAGAGCCAACGCCTCGCACACACGCGCGTACGTGTACGAGAGAAACGTGCATCGCTCGGCCCCCGACCTTCCACCGTAACCGGGAACTCCCTCAAATTTTCCTCCCCCTCGCTTCTACCACGTTTTTTTCCATCATGGACGACCCAAAGAATGTCATGGAGCTGCATCTCCGGCCCGCCCAGGACGAAAAGCCCATTTTTTGTCATGATTTTTTGTCATAGAAGTAGGAGCCCACCACATCTATGATGATACCGGGTTTTGTCACAATTATCATCATAGAAGTGTCATATGTATGATAGAATTTTTTTTCATTCGGCCCAAAATGTCACGAATGTGTCTTTTTTTGTAGTGAATCTCGGACTTACAGACAAGAATTGGATACAAGAGATGAACTAGGGTTTGCAATGAGATGGTGCTGGTGAAGATGTTGATGGAGATTGACCCCCTCCCGATGAGAGGATCGTTCGTGATGACGATGGCGATGATTTCCCCCTCCCGGGGGGAAGTTTCCCTGGCAGAACAGCTCCGCCGGAGCCCTAGATTGGTTCCGCCAAGGTTCCGCCTCGTGGCGGCGGAGTCTCATCCGGAAAGATGGCTTATGATTTTTTCCTCATCGAAAGACTCCATATAGCAGAAGATGGGCATCGGAGGTCCATTAGGGGGCCCACGAGGTAGGAGGGTGCGCCCAGGTGGGTAGGGCGTGCCCCCTTGGTGAACTTCTCGCGCTCTGTATTTTTTATATATTCTGAAAATGACTTCTGTGAAGTTTCAGGACTTTTGGAGCTGTGTGCAGAATAGGTCTCTAATATTTTCTCCTTTTCCAGCCCAGAATCCCAGCTGCTGGCATTCTCCCTCTTTATGTAAACCTTGTAAAATAAGAGAGAATAGGCATAAGTATTATGACATAATGTGTAATAACAGCCCATAATGCAATAAATATCGTTATAAAAGAATGATGCAAAATGGACGTATCAAACAACATATAGCTCTCCAGAGCATATACTTAAACCATACATTGAAACTATGTAAAACCTTTCAATGCAACAACAAATGCGATCATAATCACAACCAAGGTAACAATTGATCCAATGGCATAATGTACCAAGCCTCGGTATGAATGGCATATTTTCTAATCTTTCTCATATTCAACCGCATTGCATCCATCTTGATCTTGTGATCATCGACGACATCCAATATCATCTTCTCCTCCTCAATTTTTTTCCTTCAAGTAATTGTTTTCTTCTTCAACTAAATTTAACCTCGACAATAGGGTCGGTTGGAACTACCTCCTACATAATTAAAATCTATGTCACATTGGTCGGCATAATTTTCATAAACAATAAATGAACCAAATAGTTATAAAAAGATAATATATAGCACATCCGAATCATAGCCAGGACGAGGGCCGACGGGGGCGGATACCAAAACCATCGCACTATATAATAACAATTAATAATAAAACTAGGAAAATTAGACAAGTATCTATCTAAAGTAAAAATATTTTTTTTCTTTTAGAAAGAAGATAAGAACAAGAGGCTCACCACGGTGGTGTCGGCAATGAGATCGGCGCAGGCGATCGACGGTGGTGAAGACGGGGACGGCACGTGACGGACCGCTAAACCTATGCAAATCTCGGGGGAAATGGAGCTTGGAGGTCGAGCATCGAGAGGAGAAAGCTTAACTAGTGTGGCTCGGGCATTTCATCGAACACCTCATGTGCATAGGAGGTGAGCTAGAGCACCCAAATGCCCCTCCCTTCGCCGGCGAGAAAAAACAGAGCGCTGTGGAGTGCTCTGCTGCGGCGATGGGGTATATATAGGCAGCTCATTTGTCCCGGTTTGTGGCTGGAACCGGGACTAAAGCTCTGATGTCTACTAAGCAACCTTCTTGTAGACGTTGTTGGGCCTCCAAGTGCAGATGTTTGTAGGACAGTAGCAAGTTTCCCTCAAGTGGATGACCTAAGGTTTATCAATCCGTAGGAGGCGTAGGATGAAGATGGTCTCTCTCAAGCAAGCCTGCAACCAAATAACAAAGAGTCTCTCGTGTACCCAACACACCCAATACAATGGTAGATTGTATAGGTGCACTAGTTCGGCGAAGAGATGGTGATACAAGTGGTATATGGATGGTAGATATAGGTTTTTGTAATCTGAAAATATAAAAACAGCAAGGTAACTAATGATAAAAGTGAGCACAAACGGTATTGCAATGCTAGGAAACAAGGCCTAGGGTTCATACTTTCACTAGTGCAAGTTCTCTCAACAATAATAACATAATTGGAACATATAACTATCCCTCAACATGCAACAAAGAGTCACTCCAAAGTCACTAATAGCTGGGAACAAACGAAGAGATTATGGTAGGGTACGAAACCACCTCAAAGTTATCCTTTCTGATCGATCTATTCAAGAGTCCATAGTAAAATAACATGAAGCTATTCTTTCCGTTTGATCTATCATAGAGTTCGTACTAGAATGACACCTTAAGACACAAATCAACCAAAACCCTAATGTCACCTAGATACTCCAATGTCACCTCAAGTATCCGTGGGCATGATTATACGATATGCATCACACAATCTCAGATTCATCTATTCAACCAACACAAAGAACTTCAAAGAGTGCCCCAAATTTCCTACCGGAGAGTCAAGACGAAAACGTGTGCCAACCCCTATGCATAGGTTCATGGGCGGAACCCGCAAGTTGATCACCAAAACATACATCAAGTGGATCAATAGAATACCCCATTGTCACCACTGGTATCCCACGCAAGACATACATCAAGTGTTCTCAAATCCTTAAAGACTCAATCTGATAAGATAACTTCAAAGGGAAAACTCAATCCATTACAAGAGACTAGAGGGGGAGAAACATCATAAGATCCAACTATAATAGCAAAGCTCACGATACATCAAGATCGTATCACCTCAAGAACACGAGAGAGAGGGAGATCAAACACATAGCTACTGGTACATACCCTCAGCCCCGAGGGAGAACTACTCCCTCCTCGTCAAAGAGAGCACCGGGATGATGAAGATGGCCACCGGAGAGGGATTCCCCCCTTTGGCATGGTGCCGGAATGGGTCTAGATTGATTTTCGGTGGCTACGGAGGCTTCTGGCGGCGGAACTCCCGATCTATTCTCTTCCCTGATGGTTTTAGGGTATATTGGTACATATAGGAGGAAGAGATACGTCAGGGGAGCCACGAGGGGCCCATAAGGGTGGAGGGCGTGCCCAGGGGGGTGGGCGTGCCCCCTACATCATGCCTTCCTCGTTGCTTCCCTTACGTACACCCCAAGTCTTCTGGATTGCTTCCGTTCCAAAAATAAGTTCCGTGAAGTTTCAGGTCAATTGGACTCCATTTGATTTTCCTTTTCCGCGATACTCTAAACCAAGGAAAAAAAGAAGAAACTGGCACTAGGCTCTAGGTTAATAGGTTAGTCCCAAAAATCATACAAAATAGCATATAAATGCATATAAAACATCCAAGGTTGATAATATAATAGCATGGAACAATCAAAAATTATAGATACGTTGGAGACGTATCAAGCTGCACCTTCTGTCCCGGTTCGAGCCACGAACCGGGACCAATGTATGTGGGCTAGGAGTGAGGCTCACGAACCGGGACGTATACCCCCATGGGTCCCGGTTCATGACTGAACCGGGACTAATGGGCTGGCCAGGCCTGAACCAAAGCCCTATTTTCTACTAGTGTCTTTATGTCTCGACCATTTCGATACTCCTCGTCATGCCCGTGACCACATCCAGGACTCCGAACTACCTTCGGTTCATCAAAACACATAAACTCATAATACCGATCGTCACGGAACATTACGTGTGCGGACCCTACGGGTTCAAGAAATATGTAGACATGACCGAGACTCACTTCCGGGCAATAACCAATAGCGGAACCTGGATGCTCATATTGGTTCCTACATATTCTACGAAGATCTTTATCGGTTAAACCGCATAACAACATACATTGTTCCCTTTGTCATCGGTATGTTACTTGCCCGAGATTCGATCATCGGTATCTCAATACCTAGTTCAATCTTGTTATCGGCAAGTCTCTTTACTCGTTCCGTAATGCATCATCCCGCAACTAACTCATTAGTCACAATGCTTGCAAGGCCTATAGTGATGTGCATTACCAAGAGGGCCCATAGATACCTCTCCGATACTCGGAGTGACAAATCCTAATCTCGATATATGCCAACTCAACAAACTCCATTAGAGAGACATGTAGAGCACCTTTATAATCACCGAGTTACGTTGTGACATTTGGTAGCACACAAAGTGTTCCTCCGGTATTCGGGAGTTACATGATCTCATAGTCATAGGAACATGTATAAGTTATGGAGAAAGCAATAGCAATAAACTAAACGATCATCGTGCTAAGCTAACGGATGGGTCTAGTCAATCACATCATTCTCTAATGATGTGATCCCGTTAATCAAATGACAACTCATGTATATGGTTAGGAAACATAACCATCATTGATTCAACGAGCTAGTCAAGTAGAGGCAAACTTGTGACACTCTGTTTGTCTATGTATTCACACATGTACTAAGTTTCCGATTAATACAATTCTAGCATGAATAATAAACATTTATCATGATATAAGGAAATAAATAATAAATTTGTTATTGCCTCTAGGGCATATTTCTTCACTATGCTCTACTTAGAACTCCACCAACTGACAGCTCCACCATTCAATAAAAATATGTATCTGGTTTGTGACTCAGAGTCATCCGGATCAGTGTCAAATCTTCCATCGACGTAACCGTTTATGACGAGCTCTTTGTCACCTCCTTAAACGAGAAACATATCCTAGTCCTTTTCAGGTATTTCAGGATGTTCTTGACCGTTGTCCAGTGATCCTCACCTAGTGTACTTTGGTACCTCCCGGCTAAACTAATAGCAAGGCACACATCAGGTCTACTACACAGCATTGCATACTTGATAGAACCTATGGCTGAGGCATAGGGAATGACTTTCATTTTCTCTCTATCTTCTGTAGGGGTCGGGCCTTGAGTCTGACTCAACTTCAAACCTTGTAACACAGGCAAGAACCCTTTCTTTGACTGGTCCATTTTAAACTTCTTCAAAACTTTATCAAGGTATGTGCTTTGTGAAAGTCCAATTAAGCGTCTTGATCTATCACTATAGATCTTGATGCCCAATATATAAGTATCTTCACCGAGGTCTTTCATTGAAAAATTCTTATTCAAGTAGCATTTTATGCCATTCAGAAATTCAGTATCATTTCCGATTAACAATATGTCATCCACATATAATATCAGAAATGCTACAGAGCTCCCACTCACTTTCTTGTAAATACAGGATTCTCCAGAAGTCTCTATAAAACCATATGCTTTGATCACACTATCAAAACGTACATTATAACTCCGAGTGGCTTGCACCAGTCCATAAATGGATCGCTGGAGCTTGCACACTTTGTTAGCACCTTTTGGATCAACAAAACCTTCTGGTTGCATCATATACAACTCTTCTTTAAGATATCCATTAAGGAATGCAGTTTTGACATCGATTTGCCAAATTTCATAATCATAAAATGCGGCAATTGCTAACATGATTCGGACAGACTTAAGCATCGCCACAGGTGAGAAGGTCTCATCGTAGTCAACTCCTTGAACTTGTCGAAAACCTTTCGCAACAAGTCGGGCTTTGTAGACAGTTGATACGTCTCCAGCGTATCTACTTTTCCAAACACTTTTGCCCTTGTTTTGGACTCTCACTTGCATGATTTGAATGGAAGTAACCCAGACTGACACTGTTTTCAGCAGAATTGCCATGATGTTATTTTTGTGCAGAAATAAAAGTTCACGGAATGACCTGAAAATCAACGGAGACTATTTTTGGAATATATAAAAAATACTAGAAGAAGAATCCACGTCAGGGGGCCCACACCCTGTCCACGAGGGTGGGGGCGCGCCTACCCCCCTAGGCATGCCCCCTGCCTCGTGGGCCCCCTGATGCTCCACTGACGTCCACCTTGACTCCATATATTCACTTTCGGGGAGAAAAAATTCAGAGAGGAGGAATCATCGCGTTTTACGATACGGAGCGCCGCCAAGCCCTTATCTCTCTCAGGAGGGCTGATCTGGAGTCCGTTCAGGGCTCCGAAGAGGGGAATCTGTCACCGTCGTCATCATCAACTTTCCTCCATCACCAATTTCATGACGCTCACCGCCGTGCGTGAGCACTACACCACAACACTTAATTGGGGGCAATTAACTGCTGGGAGAAGTATGCGAATAAGGGGAAATGATCTGCCGGGAAGCTTGTTACTGCCGGTAGAAGTACTTTAGGGCAGAAAAACTGCCGGTAGAACTTGATGGACAAGGGCGCATAAACTGCGGGTAATCATGTCCACATTAAAGGGCGCACTATCTGCCGGGACAACCAAACCATTGCCCATTAGCTGCCGGGGACTGTATTTTGGCGGGAGACCGACATAATATTGGGCCAAAGTGCGCTCTAGCGAGGGAAGGCCCGCGAGAGGCGAAAATTTTGGCACCGAAGGAAGTATAGACTCGGCCCCAATCTCTCAGACTCCTCTTCCAAATCGCCCCCAAATTGAGTCTGTTGTGCCCTCGCCGCCGCCCCCAACCATCACCCTCGCCGCCGACCCGCAACCACCATCGACTACCCTGCACTCCGACCATTGCCGCCGTCGCCCACACCACCCCGACGTAGCACCGCCGAGCAGCATCTAACACAGGTCTAAGCCCTTGCCGGTCGGCCCCATCGCCGAGTCACTCCACCGCCGTCAAGTACCCTCGTCCGGAGATCTGGTCCGCCCTTCACCGCTGTCAAGTATCCTCGTCCACGGATCTCGTCCACCCTTTGCATCCACGCATTCTCCTCTGTCTGCACCTTCTCCTTGGCATCTCTGCCGAACGAGATGAGGCGTGCGCCGGGCTAGGGTTTGGCACCGTGGGCCCTCCTGGTCGTCCTACTCCGATGCGTGCTTCTCCCGCCCTGGTCCACCTCGACATCGTGCTCGCCCATCATCCTTTGTCCGTGCTCCCCCAGTTCGTGCTTCTACGGCCTCCCCCTCTTGTACTACGAGCCCGACGTATTGTCCCTGGTGCTTCCCGTTCTCTTGATTCTTTTCTGTTTTTTCTATTAACATAGCAATAATCAATAGTTGACACACTTGTGAGAAACTAATGCTTACATTTACTTATGCGTGTGCCTTGCAGAATCACAGGTCCACGGATGTTGGTGTCTCAAAATACAGGTAATACAATTTAAAATTTTCAATGATTAATGACATCACATGAGCTCATATGCCAAATGTTCTTCCTCTGCTTTGAAGAAAAAAGCAAAGCACTTGAATGGAAGAATATATCTGGAACCGTCATCCTTACAAAGTGCTATTTTCAGCTGCATGTTTTACTAATAGTTGTTGTGCCTGGTATCTTGTCTGACCTGAAACATATGGTCATTTTAGTAATAGCAACATCAAAGTAGAAATTAGGTTGGGCAGGGAATTCTTCTGTTTCCTTTTAGGTTCTAGCCAGCAATATAGTTATTTTGTTGTTTTGGCCATGTTTGGCTTCCTTTTGCTTTCTCTTCTGCTGGTTATCCTTTCGCATTTGCTTGCCTCTAATGCTTGCTTTGTCTGTTGCGGGAGAAAGGAGACACTCGCAGTTTGGCTGTGTCCATGCTGCTGCTTTTGCCTAAGATGGATTCAATTAATTGAGGTATGCTCCAGATATTGATATGAATTGTTTTCTTTTGGGAAGAAAGCTAGCTAGAACTAAACTAAGATATTTTTAAGTGCTTCCTTGCACCTGCAGTTGTTTTCTTATTCAACTTTGCTATACATAAATACAAGTTTGTTCTTTTTGGGTACAGAGCTAGCTAGAAATAAGCAAGGGCTTCCTTCATGTGAATGTTTGTTTCTTATTCCAGTTTTTCCTTACATATATGAATTGCATATGTAAAATTTCTTTTGAGAAAAACAAGGGCAACGTCTAGGTGTCAAGTAATGTTTGAGATTAGAGTATCTTCCTCTGCTTTGAGCGATACCATCTTAGGTACATGTAAAAATATATACTTTGTTGCACATATCGGATGTTCTCACATACATGGACTGCACCTTATTTCTGTCTGTGAGAACCTCACTGCCGAGAAAAAAGTCTGTAGTTTTCCGTGCGAGCTAAGCATCATAAGAAAAGGAAAGATCTGTATATGTATGCAGTTCTGTTCATTTTTAACATACCGTTTTTTTCTGTTCATTTTTAACATCCCGCCTTACAGATAATTATAGTTTGTAGATTGTATGCTATACTGACATGCCTTTGGTCTGAGCTGGAAGAAAGATTTCATTGCTTTTTGATGTAGTCGGTTTATGACCCCTTGAACGCACACAATTTTATTTTCTCATCTAATAGTTATGGAAGAAGATGCATGAGAACTACGGCTTATGTAATCTTGAGAGGTACATATAGCACATAACTGTCTCTGGTTATATTTATGATCCAAATAACGATTGTAGCATAAAAAATTCAGAATAATAGCCTGGTCCTGCCATGTCACACGGTTTTAATTCACTATTGTTAGTACATCATTTTTCTGTTCTCAACAATTTTCCTGAATTCCTTGCTTGCATTTTTTTGAAGCATAGACATAATAAAATCATTGGTGCTATTCTCAACACATGCTCAAGCAAGTTTAGTATATTATTTTTTCTCTTTGTAACCAGCATGAGATACACTGTTCCTGCGCATGAATCCTTCATGGCAATGGTAGAAGTTGTATCTTCCGGCCTCTTAGTAACTAAATAAAAATTGTGAAGCACTGGAGCCATCCTATGAGTATGAGTATTGCACTGCTATGGTGGCGATTTTATTTCATGCATCAGAAATTGTAATTAATTATTTCATGCTCACCAGGTTCAACTATCAGTGTCTAATTTTGTTGCACCTGGTCCTCTGCAGTTTTGTTTCACTTTTCAAGGATGAATACAAGTTACCAAAGGGGTCTGTAAAGGAGCTTTCATGGGGCTCAAACCATGCCCTTAAAATGATCAGTAAGTCCATTTACATTTGCTTCCCACAGAAATAACCATTCATTCAAAAGATGACGACAACGCATAGCAATAAGAATCAAGCCATCGAAGAAGCCTACGCACCTGTGTTGCTTATCTTCCACTGAGTCCTACCATGCAACATACATTCTAGCTAGCTCTTACCTCTGTATCAGCAACTATGTACATCCGAGCTATGCATTGTACCTTGCATGCCCTTATTCTGCATTCACACTATGCACCATCTATTATGTAATGCGCCTTCCGGAATTAGTGTTGTATCCATTGTATTTTATCATCCATTTTCCTTTGTCAAGTGTTTCCTTTATACTAGATGTTTCAGAACAAAATAAAAATAAATAAGCAAGTGCTTATGCCCTGCTAGTTATATTACACATTATGCTTGAACCTGTGTTGTTTTGCGAAAGGAAACATCTCTTGTATTTTGTAATGTTTACATATAGCCTGAACTATAATGGAAGGTATCAGTATTTTTGAATTCATACTAAACTGCAATAATATTGGTATAGATGCACATGGGAAGTTTGAAAACACGCCAATAGAAGTACATGCTAGCTGCTATGTGTAGTTGTAAGCTACTTGCTTTGAAAACATCATTAGGTTTTGATTTTTGCTTGCAAAATGATTATTACGAAAGTATGTATTTGATGTGTGAGCATACATCCATTTTTTGTGCGCTACAATATAGATAATTTACCAAAGTTATTAGCTCATAGCAGTAGTACCATCTTATCTATTCAGGTTGGCATAATCACCAGAAGATGTTTCTACATGATGTTTCTTCTACAAGATAGCAGTTAGGATGTCAACTTGATGTTAGTTCTTTTCATAGTGGCATCTTCAAAGCATTGCAAGCTCACAACTCTTCTTCAGGAGACATGCGGCCATCTTCGAATAATGCAATTTTACAGGTTGCAACCATGTGTTGAGCTTAAACAATTTGTGTAGCTTAGTTTGAAGATACAATTTATGTAAATTTTGTATACCGTTCTAGCTGGATGCTACTGAACACATTGTATGGACATTGAAGTATTGAATTTTTAATCTATAAATGTTTCTGAAGTTTATGGTTTTGAATGTGGCCTGTATGTAACTTGGGTTGAACTATTTGTATAACTTGTGATTTCTTCTGCTTGCCTGAAGGTGTATGGATATTAGAGATATGTAGCATAGAACAGTTGGGTAGTGAAATCAACATGGTGGCATATTAACTGCCGGGTAGACTTATTTGTGCCAGCAATTAAACTGCCGTAACCAATCTGCCGGGAGAAAATTAACTGCCGGCAAATATATGGGTCCCGGCAGAAAAACTGTCGGGAATGGTTTATCTGTCGGGAATGTGTGCATGATATGCCCTGATGCTCTACATATGTTTTGTTAAGGGTTTTTTCATCTTTCCAAAGGTGCAACCCATGTATTTTTGTGATGTGTGTGGTGACTAGTGCAAGCTTGCAAAGTCCTTGATCTGTTTATTTCATGATGCCATATGTTCATGTTGTTTCCTAGTGATCCGTGCCTCTTTTGAGGATGATCAGTAAGGATGTTTTGTTAATATTGTAGTTCTCTATCCATCCATGTCTTTGTTTGCAATTATGGAGCACCCTAGCTTGAGTCAATCGAGCTCTACTTTTGCTACTTTGTGAATCTGGGCAGATTGTCAACTTGTTTGCAATTTTGCCGGTGATGTTGTAGTTGATCCATGCATGCTATGCTATTGTTCTTGCCATGTATAGATTGAATTTTGTGCCTTATTGATGGGTGTATGCTTGTCTTGCCATGACTTGCACCGTAGTGAGTGCATCGAGCTCGTAAACATGCCTACTTGAGTTATATTTCAGCATGTGTCAGTTTTCACTAAGTCTGAAAACTGATTATGTTTTTGCTATGTTCTCATGCTTGCAATTGTATTTTCTGATCCCTTTTGGCTCAAGGTCACTAAGGGACTTTTGTTAAGCTCTTTGACTAGCTCCAGGCCATGCTTTACTTTGCCATGTTCGGTTCTTGTAACATGTAGTTTTGTGGCTCCGGAGAGTGCTACCTGATCTGAAATTCCAGACAAGTGTTGATTTCACTAAGTCTGAGATCTGTTTGTCATATGCATTTTTGCCATGCTTGTTTGAACCTGTTAATTGATGAATTGGCCATAGCTCAGTGCTAGACTTTTGTTAAGCATCTTGAATGCATCCCTGCCATGTATTTTGTTGACATGTTTGAGTGCTGTAGCATGTTCATCTCATTGCATTTAATTGGCTACTTGCTGTAAATCGCAGACCGGTGTCATTTTTGAATCGCTTGCCCTTTCCAAACCGTAACTCCGATTCCGGCGTTCTTTATATCGTTTTCAAGAGATTTCATCTCATATTTCTAGTGGCACACTTGGAATTCCATGTTGAGGCCAGGTTAATGCATTTCCTGTCATATCTTGCATTTTGCATCCCGCATCGCATTCCGCATAGCATATCATCATTGCATCATATTGCTTGGTCTTGCACGTGGTTGATTGTATCCTTGTTGCTTGTTTGTCTTGTTTGGGTAGTGCCGGGAGACGAGTTCGCTAACGAGGAGCCCGTTGAGTTTGCTTTTGAGGATCCAGTCAACTCTGACAACTGTGCAGGCAAGATGATCAAACCCTCGAAATCACTACTATCTTTGCTATGCTAGTTTGCTCGCTCTTGCCATTGCTATGATGCCTACCACTTGCTTTCAAGCCTCCCAAATTGCCATGTCAAATCTCTAACCCACCATGTCCTAGCAAACCGTTGATTGGCTATGTTACCGCTTTGCTCAGCCCCTCTTATAGCGTTGCTAGTTGCAGGTGAAGATTGGAGCCCGTTCCTTGTTGGAACATTTATTTACTTGTTGCGATATCATTATATTATCTTGCTATCTTAATGCATCTATATACTTGGTAAAGGGTGAAAGGCTCGGCCTCTCGCCTAGTGTTTTGTTCCACTCTTGCCGCCCTAGTTTCCGTCATATCGGTGTTATGTTCCCGGATTTTGCGTTCCTTACGCGGTTGGGTTATAATGGGAAGCCCTTGATATTTCGCCTTGATTAAAGCTTTTCCAGCAATGCCTAACCTTGGTTTTACCATTTGCCACCTAGCCTCTTTTTCCCTTGGGTTTCCGGAGCCCGAGGGTCATCGTATTTAAACCCCCCCGGGCCAATGCTCCTCTGAGTGTTGGTCCAAACTAGAGTCCTGTGCAGCGCCCCCTCGGGGAAACTCGAGGTTCGGTTTTAGTTGTATGGAGCGCTCATATGAGTGTGCCCTGAGAACGAGATATGTGCAGCTCCTATCGGGATTTGTCGGCACATTCTGGTGATGTTGCTGGTCTTGTTTTAACCTGTCGAAGTGTCTTGAGTAACCAAGATACCGAGTCTGATCGGAACGTCTTGGGAGGAGGTCTATTCCTTCGTTGACCGTGAGAGTTTGTCATGGGCTAAGTTGGGACTCCCTTGCAGGGATTTCAACTTTCGAAAGCCGTGCCCGCGGTTATGGGAAGATGGGAATTTGTTAACGTCCGGTTGTAGATAACTTGAACCTTAATTTAATTAAAATGAATCAACTGAGTGTGTTACCGTGATGGCCTCTTCTCGGTGGAGTCCGGGAAGTGGACACGGTGTTGGAGTAATGTTTGCGCGGGTTGTTCTCTAGTTTCTCGCTCACGCTTTGCCTCCTCTTCTCGCTCTCTTTTGCGAATAAGTTAGCCACCATATTTGCTAGTTGCTTGCTGCAGCTCCACATATTTTCACCCTGTCATACCTTTAAGCTTAAATAGTCTTGATCGCAAGGGTGCGAGATTGCTGAGTCCCTGTGGCTCACAGATTACTATTACACCAGATGCAGGGCCTGATGATTCCGCTCCAGCAGATGCGTATGAGCTCAAGTGGGAGTTCGACGAAGACTCTCAACGTTACTATGTTTCCTTTCCCGATGATCAGTAGTGGTGCCCAGTTGGGGGTGATTGGGACCGTGTCGCAGGTTGGGTTATCTTTTATTTTGGCGCCGTAGTCGGGCCATGAGTGTTTGGTTGATGTAATGTTATTTATGTACCTTGATTGACGTGGCGAGTGTAAGCCAACTATGTTATCTCCCCCTTACGATTCATATTACATGGGATGTTGTGAAGATTGCCTAACTTGCGACATATGCCTTCAATGCGATTATGCCTCTAAGTCGTGCCTCGACACGTGGGAGATATAGTCGCATCGAGGGTGTTACATGTGGCCCCACAAGACATCGGAAAAGAGTAAGAAGATGTCGGCGACAAACAAGCAATATGCTGCGAATAAGAAGCATCACCATCGCACGGGGTCAGGTGGCTACCTCGTAGCCCGGCCTAAGTGGGCCAAGACTGAGAATGATCTGGATGATAAAGGGATCGAACCAGAGACAATTAACTGGTCAGACCATTGCCGGACTTGGTTCTTCGGGGCTGGTGGAACCTTGGACCCTGTATCAAGGAAGTGCATTTGGACGAACGATCAAATGGACATACCAGTCAAGAAGCTTCAGCAGTATATCAAAGCAGCGCAGCAAGGGACGTTCGTTCCAGACAGAGAGAACGACGAGCTCACATTGGCCCTCGGGAATCCTGAGCACCCTGGACGGACACGAGGCACGCCAGGCTCCATTCCGTGGAAGGTTGGGTTTCCGGACGCAGGCGGTTACAAATGCCAGGAAAGGAGGAAAAAAGTGCAGCATACCCAAATGCAGGCGCTGCAAGTAAGGGTACAAGCGATAGAGGAACGAGAAGCAAATCGCACCAAATGAACTGTCGAAGCTTCCCCCGAAGCTACCCCGCCATCTCACCGGAGAAGCAGCGTGCCTTCCACCGAGCTGCTTCAGCCGGAGCATGTTTTGACGGCTCTTGCCAGCTATCCCGTGGATGCTATCACGGAGTCTCAAAATTGCCACCTTATGACGCAATGGATTAATACGAAGGTCAAGGCGGCTGTTGGCTCTGTTTTTCCTACTGAATCCGGTGCAACTTTTCACTGCTGGCCGATTCCAGAAGGATATGCTAGGGTGATGGTGGATGAAATAATGAAGGGATTTGAGGACCTCCAGCTTGACCACCCTACTGGTGAAGGGGAGACTCGGCTGGGTTCTGCTCTGAAGACTCCATGCCTATGGCGGAAGGAGCTCATCAACCTTCCGAACTGGACGCCTCCGCCTCCTCCTCCTCCTCCGGCGAGTCAGGGCACTCCGCCTCCTCCATCGCCTCCTCCTCCGGCGAGTGACGATCAGGGCACTCGGTCGGCTCCTTCTCCGGCGCGTGGCGGCACTCCGCCTCCTTCTCCACCTATGCCGGCGCGCCCGAACAGCCAGCCTCCTCCTTCTCCACCACGTCAGCAAGGGCGGAAGAGACCTGTCGCCGCTCTGGCTGCTCCGGCGCGTCGTAGTCCTTCTCCTCCGCCTCGTACGCAAGTAAAGAAGACAACCGCTCCGTCTGCTCTGCCGGCGTCTAGCAGTACAGCCAGAGCGGGAGGACATACAGATTCGGTCCTTCTCTGAAGACTCCAGAGAAGTTACCATATGAGAGGACCCCGGAGGAGAATGCCGAGATCGCGCGAGAAGAAGTGAGGAACTTCTTTGAAGGGGTGAAAGCAAAGAAACATCCACCTCCGGAGGAGAAGGTAGATCCGGTGAAAGCGAAGTGCACTCTGGCTGCCCTAACAAAACCACCCAATTGTCTGCCGAAAGGAAACTATGAGCGCATTATTAGAAAGGAATTTGCCGAAGTGGAGCGGTCGGGAAGTACTGTCAGTGATCAGAGGCTGAAAGAACGACGAGCTGGGAAACAAATTGCACAGCTCGGCGAACAAGCGAAGCAATCGTGCCCCCCGCTCAAGGTGCCTAGCGACATCGTCGCTAATGATCCGAGGATGGTGCCCGGTTATAGCAATCTTGGAGATTACCTGCCCGACGTTGTACATTATGATTTCCTGGAGGTGCAGATACAAAGATACAAGTACGGGAAGCCTCTCGTCAAAGATGAAAGATCTCTATCAATGATGATGCGAAGATTGCATGATTGGTACTTGAAAATCTGCAGAGAGTCTGGGGGGAGGAGTACTTTGTATGTGAGAGTTAAAAAGGAGCATGACCTTGTTGGAATTGATCTATTGCCTGTTCCATTTGAGGAGTTCTTTCAGTTTTTCAATCAATTGGCCCTCGATAAAGCAACGGTCACCTGCTACTGTCTGTAAGTAGTACTACTTCTGTCATTAAGTATCTCTATATAGCTCGGCTCTTTCATTGCATGTATTTATAATTATCCTCACTATATTATGCAGATTGAAGATCGTCGAATTGAAGAAACGACAAATCGGTGATATTGGGTTCATTAACACAAATATCATAGATGCAACTCAGGTTAAATTTCATGCCGCAGATACCGAGGCCAACTTGCTACGATCGTTGGTAATAAATGAAAACAAAGATATAATACTCTTTCCTTACAACTTCAAGTGAGTGTTACTGTCTTGTGCGTATTCGGTTTCCCTTATATATTAGTCAAGGTTATAGTAATGTAATTGATGAGTTATGCATGCGTGTGCAGTTTCCACTATATTCTCCCAGAGATTAAGCTTGAGCAGGGACTAGTAACCGTCTTAGACTCAAGACGAAAAGATCCCCAGGACTATGCGGACATGACTCAAATGCTCGAGAAGTAAGTTAAATCGATCATTATCCACCATATCAGCAACTTTGTTCATTTCCTGATATATCAAGTAATTGTTTTATTTGTCTGGCAGGGTTTGGAAAAAATTCACCAAAAAAGCTCCGGGACTCCCGAAGAAGCTGCAATTTAGACACCCAAAAGTAAGTACTATAGTAGCATGTTCCGCGCATCTCCTATTGATTCAAGCGCTCGTTTCATCAATACCATTTGGCATTCTTGCTTATCAATTTGATTGACCTCTATTTCTTGTAAAGTGGTTGTGGCAGGGACAAGGGAATGATTTCTGTGGATACTACGTTTGCGAGTCCATCCGCCACACGACCTGTGAGCGGGGCTACTCTGACGAACAATATGAAGTGCGTAAATAACAACATTCACAATTCTATTTTATTACCATCATTTGTGTTGAATTTCATTCATATATATATATGTATTGACTCGCTTCTTCAAATTAGATGTTTTGGAAGCGGGATGAACTCCTAGCACCAGCTCGCATGCGAGCAATTCAAGAGGAATTGGCGGCATTCTTTCTTGACCACGTGATCGCTGAAGATGGAGAATACTATGTGGACCATGAGTCCGTATGTTAGGAGATTATATTTGTAAGAGATAATTATTGTATATATGTAGCTGGTAGTGTCGGATAGATATACGAGAACTTGTTGTTCGACCAATCTCTCGGAGAAGGAGAGGTGGTCGATATCACTTCTCTCTGTATGCATATATGTTCATGACGATCTTCTGTTTACTTCGTTTGCTTACTAGCTAGCTAGCGTGTCTAGTCCTCTCTATACGTATGTATAGTACGTAGCGTCGACCAAGCACGGACATAAGAGAGGACACTTCTCTCTATTAATTATAGCTAGCTAACACAATATATGAAACACCTAAATTAACCCCCCAAAACCACGAAACCCCCCCCCCTTTAAAAAAAGAAAAACCCCAGCCACAGAAATGATGACGCGTGGATGCCTATTGGTCCCGGTTGGTGCCACCAACCGGGACCAAAGGCCCTCCTGCCTGGGCTCCATGCACAGGCCACGTGGAGGCCCATCTGTCCCAGTTCTGGATTGAACCAGGACTAAACGGACATGGCATTAGTACCGACCCTTTAGTCCCGGTTCAGGAACCGGGACAAAAGGCCCTTATGAACTGGGACAACATGCCCTTTTTCTACTAGTGAGAGGGGAGGGGAGAAAGGGCAATGAAGTATGGACGGCGTGATGTAAGATGCTCTGGTGCTGTGGAGTTAGTCGTTTTTGCGGGAGGGGGAGACGAAATGGGGGTGCCATGTAGTGGGGGAACCGAAAGTTACCAAAGCAGCCCTGACCTATCATGTAGATGAGGGCGGTATTGTAACTGTTGGTCTCCATGCACCAAGGACAAAAGGGGGATATCGCATGCTAAAGACTAAGGTGGCGGAAATTTTAGAAGGAGGCGGGAGATTTTGCCGCCCGCGGGATCGTTCGTATCGAGTTTCAACTAATTTTGTACCGTGCTAGCGGGAAGGTCATGCTAGACTATGTACAGAGGGCACGCGTCAGCAGTTAATAACTGGTGTGAAGTCCACCCCAGAAAAAAGACAATAACTCGGGATGATGCGCCGCTAACTTGGAGGTTCACACGAGCGCGTCCAATCGTACGGGTGTAGTGGCGCGTTCACAAAAAAGGGATCAAACGCTCAGCCTATGTATTTCTCGTGTAAATAGATAATTTAGTGCCATTGGTTATTTACTTTAAACATAATGCATTGACGTGTTAGTGTAGAGCCGCACAAAAAGAAATGGATATTGTAGTCCGCTACTTAAAAGTGTTACCTCATATGATTACATAGCCTCCATTTCATAAATTGCGTACCCGTTGAATTCATATGTGAATATTACATATATTACTTCAAAATAGAAACTTAAATCATCCAAGACTAATGAATTTGAATGCAAGAGTAACAATGGTGCATGTACATGATAGCTACATTGGTTGTTTGTAGAAACATCACTGTAACTTTGGCATGCACAACTAAAATGGTTTATTTAAATAGAAAAAATCTGATATGTGAGTGTCCAATCTTTATAGCGTTGAATTGATATTGTACCTTTGGCCACGATACGAAGTAGATATTGACTTATGTTCAAGTGATGCACGTCCACGATCGCTAGATAGTGATACGTGAATGAATTGTGCAATCTCTCTCACACGCATACATATCTCATTTCCCCGTGGGCATCGGAATCACACACACGCACTTCGTGTATTTCTCTCCCTCCGTCAGGGTTAAATTCGTCTTTCTACCCCGTCCTACAAGTCTCTCACATAGAAACACACACGCTCTCTATGTCTAACACGCCCACCCCTTTAATTCCGCCCACCCACAGCCACTAATGTCTCAAAGTATAATAATATCTCTCACACATATGCTATCTACCTATCCCTTAATATAGCTAGATATGTGTCACACAAACTCCTTCTCCCTACTAGTAAGATGCCCATGCGTTGCACGGATCATCAAGATGCATTTGTATGAGAAGTTTATCTTGTGGGAGAAAAGGATGAAGGAGGGAATGCCTTATTTGCAAATGCGGAGAGGGGTGTGGGTATCTTTTTGCAAAATTGCCATAGTTTCGTTCCTGTCCGTCGGATATAAATCGGATGGCCTATATTGCAGGATGGTAGGAACACCATCATCACCAACTCTATTTTTTTATAAGAGTAGAGATATGTGAGTGTCACTGCCCCCCCACACACACCCACACTTCCCAACACCGAAGTAGTAGGGTGACACCTCGATATTGATACTAATCTATCGACTGGCTTCTCTCTCAAACATACACACACACACTACCCGGCACCGAAGGAGTAGGGTGGCACATCGATCTTTATAATAATTTATCTACTCCTCTTTCAAACACACACACACACACACGCTAGTTGTGCCTCTGTGCCTACCGCGCACACTCTCGATATGTCTTTCTCTCCCTCCCCCCCAACAATGACAACAGAAGGGTGACAACTCGATCTGATCATAATCTGTCAATTGGTTTCTCTCTCAAACATTGTGTCTCGGTGCCTCGCTCGGTAGCCCCCTCGATATGTAGACTTCTCGCACGCGCACAACTGTAGTGACGATGACGCTGAACCCAGTGTGCCTTGTTTTTACCGGCCTCATGTGATAGTTTTCACCCTGTTTTCTGTTAATTAACAAGGCAACCTTTTCTTTGTTACTACTAGTGAATCTGAAATCATTCAGGGCAGACATAAAATATATCACTTCAACCCAATTATCGCAGCAACTATTTTAAAAGAAATTAGCTAGCTGCCCGTGCGTTGCACGGAACATCAAGATGCATTTGTATGAGTAGTTTATCTTGTGAGAGAAAAGTTGCGAACGTGGAGAGACGTGTGGGTATATTTTTGCAAAATTGCCATAGTTTCTTTCCTATCCGTTAGATATAAATCCGACGGCCTATATTGCAGGATGGCACGCACACCATCATCACCAACTCTGTTTTCTACTCCCTCCGTCCGAAAATACTTGTCATCAAAATGGATAAAAAGAGATGTATCTAAAACTAAAATACGTCTAGATACATTTCCTTTTATCCATTTTGATGACAAGTATTTCCGGACGGAGGGAGTATTTGTCTTTTTAGAGATTTCAACAAAGTGACTATGACCGGACCTTACCAACATACTCAAAAAAGTAGTCCATAATTTTGATGTTACCCTCTTTTCTTGGCGGTGCAGTGCCATTTGGATACCTCATAAATAAATAAAGTACTACATGATACTAATATATGATACATGGTGCAGGAATACTAAGTATTATTAATACAGTTTTGCTAGAACTCATCTAGATGAGATATAATTTGGTCTCATTCATCTTTTATAGCCATTGGATGTGATGCTATATAAGTAGTGTGTGTGCTGACGTGGGTTGTATTTGGTCTTGTGCAACGAACTGACCACTGCATGTCATGTTCGATAGTCTCAATTCATTAAAGGCATACAAGCCCCACATCTCTTCTTGGTTGATTCCTCTATTTATGTCAAAAATAAGAAACAACGTGAGAGTTAATGCACCACGCCTATGTGTTTACTATTTGGTTTTCATAAGATGACTTAATACTCACCTAGACGGAGGGAGTATTCGATTTGACAGCGGGCGGCGCAGTTCCCGATACGGCTTTAATGCAGAAGAGGGAGGGAGTAGCGGTTCCCGATATGTTGAACGACCAATGAATCCTCCTTCAATTAATGCATGAGGGAAGTAATGGGAGGAGGTCCGGGAAAAGAGGCTGCACCATGTGAATGCAACGCAGTTTGCCCTCATTGCCCTCATATAAAGGCGCCCCTCCATTCCAATGCATCTACCACATCGTACGCACCTAAGCATTTGCCTAAGCACCTACACTAAGCGCAAAAGAGCTCACTCCAGACCCATGGCGGCGATGCGCGTGAGCGGCGAGCAGCTACGCCAGATGGTCCACGACGCCGGCCTACGGCATGGCTCCGAGGATCGTCTCCAGACGGTGTTGGAGACCGGCTAGTGGATGACAGCCTTCGACGCCAACTACGACTCTCAGTTGGACCAGATGATCCTTGCCACCAGCAACAAGTTCACCGTCCTCAAGAAGCTCGTGGACGACATCGCCGTACTCCTCCAGCCCGCGCGCCCGGGCTCCTCATTGCCTGCCACCCTAATCGGCCTCCATGGCCGGAACCTCTTTCAAGCACTGGTTGCCCTGCGACTGCCCGCCGACGCCACGAAGAATGTCCACCTGGAGGTCGCGCTCACCGCGAGGCGCCTCGCCCTGCAAGAATTCGTCGACCTACACATCCACATGTACAAGGAAATCATGTACATAGGTATCTACAAGGCCAGTGAGGACGCTACGGCGTTGGCCTTCCTCAACCGGCTGGAAGCCTTGGATGCCTTTGCTGAGAAACACCTCGACCTCGCCACAAATGCCTCCGCTCCTTAGCCGCCGGTCGGTGGCCTGGCGCACTAAGTTGAGGAGGAGGAGGTCGTACGTTCGGGGATCCATCTTTCTTCTTGCCTTTTGTAACCACCACTGCGATAGCATCATCGTGGCCTTAATTCTTATTATGCTGTTGCATTCTCGTTCCAGTCAATACCGACATGTGCGATCCCTTTGCTTAATTATATGCTTCACTGTAACTAGTACTCCATCCATCAATTTATAATTTGTGCTTACCTTTTCCATCAACTTTGTGCAATGCACGGGCATCTTGCTAGAAACACTAGAATATGTCTATATAATCCGTATGTGATAGTCCATTTGAAATCTCAAAAAAGACAAATATTTAGGTACGGAGGGAGTAATATATTAGGAGTATATCAAAAAATAGTGATTTCTTTCAAGTTTGTGAACAAATACTACTATTCTACTACTTTGGATCCGTCGCAATGCACGGGCACATTGCTGGTTAAAGGAAAAGGCCTGCCGCGTTCGCGTCGCACCCCCACACCTCTGGGAATCAGGAGTACAACACGGCCCGTCCGGTACAACACATAGCTTAGGGAAGGCGTGTTTCCTAGCATTTTCACTTTCATGTGGGACCGCCGTTGAGCAAACCGACACCCTGCCCGCCGCCGGGTTGGAAAACAGAAATGAGGGGAAGATCTAGCTGTAGCACGGAAGCCAAGAAATTTGGTGTCAGACGGGGCTCGTTGATAGAGTAGGAGCATTCCGTACTAGTACTACTCCTACTAGTACCAAGTTTGTACTCCTAATACTATATTACTAGTACTACCACTATACAACTAGTAGGTACGTGCACGAGACAACATCGTAGGAACAAAAAACGGGAAGATCTTGTTTTGGGTGATTTATCTTTTTTCAATCAACGTAGTATGAATAATATGGTGTGGGGGGCACCCATGAAGCTTATGTGGCTTGGTTGCATGGCTACGGAAGGTTAGAGAAAAATAAATAGATAATGTGTTTAGAGTGCACTCCACTAAATAGATATATATACTTTGGATCCATTGCAACGGACCGGCACATCTATATCTATACCCCCTATATAGTGTGTGAAAAACTTTCAACGTTGGTCATTGGATGAAGCCAATCCGACGGTACAAAGATGGCAAATCCGAGCACTAATGGCCGTTGGATATCATCCACCAGATTCTGCCACATGTATAATCTAGAAGACTCCATGGTTGAACTTAATTCATGACTAACTTTGCCACAACTAAGCTTAGGCAAAGTTATTAGTTCTTCAAAATGAGAGAAACAAGTTGGCAAGCCTAAGGGAATCTTGCCACATTTTTTGTGTGTATGACATGTGGGGCCTTAGTGCGGCTTGCCTAAGGTGTGGCTTGAACCAAACACTCACCTAAGTTAATCAAACTTGCCTAACCTTACATTCCACCAGATTTTGCCACATGTTAGAATCCAGAAAGCTCCACATGTAGAAGCATAATGCACAAACCACCAGAATCTCATGCGTGCAATGCACGTGTACCTTACTAGTAGTAGTTGGTAGTAGTAAGAAACAAATTCCAGTTTTGGCACGAGCTCGTACTGCGGGAGCACCACAAGGCCTGCCTCAGGAGTTACATTTCCCTCTCGGGGCCCACGGGACCGAACTTCAGTGGCTTAGTGCCCGGCCAATGAGTCAATGACATGCGGACCTTAAATGCGGCTGGCCAACATGTCATTCTGATGGTGGTGGCGTGGTTCGTGACTCACTCGTTCGAGATGAACCGGCCGGTGGTGGCGTGGTCGTGGCGAGGGTGCCACAGCTGGGCGTCGGGGCGTTACGAGGTGTAGATGGCCACACCGGCGGGTACTACCTGTAGTACTCCCTCCGGTCCTTTTTACTCTGCATATTAGGTTTGTCCGAAGTCAATCTCATCGAACTTTGACCAAGTTTATATAAAAAATTATAGACATTCACATAACAACACCAATATCATTAGATTCATCTTGGAATATATTTTCATATATTAAATTAGATATTATAGATGCTAATAATTTCTAATATAAATTTGGTCAAACTTAGCAAAGTTTGACTTTTGGCAAATCCAATGTGCAGAGTAAAAAGGACTGAAGGGAGTACATAATTACTCCAGCTGAGGATTGATGCCCGGGACGAAATGTGTCACATCCGCTGGATGAAAATTCGATGGTGCAGGAGTACGGATCGGAGCACAGCAGCGGAGGAGGCAAACCGCGTCCAGTCGGGTGTGTCTGTGGTAGAAAGTTGATGGTCGCCGCAGTTCAGCTGGCCCGCATGTCAAGCACACAAAGGCAGATGAGCGGTGTGGCCGAGAGGGATAAGGGGCACGTCGGGGGAATCAGGATCCCCTGACGAACAATCCTACCATTCTGTCACTGACATGTGGGACCCATAAGCATGGGTCCCACCTTTCAGCAAAGGAAAGGCAGGGTAAGGCAGTGATAGCCACGTCAGAGGATCCATGTCCACGTCGGGGGACGTCGTGCCGTGGGTTGGAGCGGCGTCGTGGGAATCGCGTGTGGGTGTGGCAGTGGTGGAAACAAGAAACGTGATGGTCGTCGTGGTTCAACTTCCATGGACAAGTTGTCATGTCTGCTGACACATGTATATCAAAACTAGAGTGTTTATATTTCAAGCACGTGAACAAGTATTATTCTACTACTTTGGATCAATTGCATAGCACGGGCCAGCACATTGGTAGTAGTAGTGTCCATCTCTATCTCTAGAGGCCTTCCCTCGTTCATCCTTTTCTCTCACAAGATAAACTACTCATACAAATGCATCTTGATGTTCCGTGCAACGCACGGGGAAGTTTCCTTGGGGGTCTCTCTAGCGCGGCATGGCCGTAGTTGCAAGTTGACGCCCCTTGAGATGCTGACGTGGAGGGGCACTCGGATTTCCTCTGATGAGAAAGTAAGATGAGTTTGATCACGTAGTAAATGCATTCTAAAGACTACTTCTGTGTCCATTTCCTAATTCTCCCCCTGCCCACTGTTTCACAGGTTAGGCTCGGTGCGAGTGGAGATTGGCTTGCATATGTACGGGGTTTGGATGCAAATGAAGACGAAGGGAAGGTGAAGAAGCCGAAGAGAATCGGTTCCCGATGGAGAAGTAAATGGGAGAAGTGGCGTGCAGGCAGTTGATTAGACGGCTAGGTAGACTAAACGAAAAGGCTATGCGGGAAGACTGATGAGTCGTACCTGTTCGTGTACATGCCCATCCTTCCTGATAGGTGGGACCTATATAAAATTATAAAAAATGTGTCGTAGTTTTTTTTGAGAGTGTGAGTGGGAGACCCAACATTCTCTGGTTAAGGAATACTCCCTCCGTTTAGGTGAGTATAAGTCACCTTATGGAAATCAGGTTTTTCCCAAAACCTTAAGGCTTGCAGCATTAACTTCCTGCTCGATCCCCTCCCAGCCTCGTTAGCCAGTGTTCTCTTCCTCTGCAGCCGCATTCTACCTTTCCATTTTTCCTCTTCTCAAGTGTGGAACTATCTATATGTCGTCCTTGATGCACCAGAATGACCACTGCATGCATCACGGCAGGGTGTTGATTGGGCATGCACGAGAATTTGGTTCTGCTCGCAATATGGATGATACCTGAACGATGAAGTGAACAGGCATGCTAGCACGGGAGACCTATTTCCGCTATACAATACTGGAGTACTCATGCTCCTACTACTACTACTACTAGTAGTAGTAGTAGTAGTAGTACAACTATGGTACACTTGATGGTCAAAATACTATTCATCCAGTCCTCACAGTGAAGTGACAACACCCTGCGCCTGACACTAGTCCAGGCGGCGTGTTCGGGTTACCAAAGTCAGCCTCACCCTGTGCACTATGCAGTCTGTCACCGCTACTGTACAGCACATTGGCGCCTCGCCTCATCTCCCTATCCGCTCCCATAGCACCACTCCATCTCCATCACACTACTACAAAAACAACTATGGCCAATATGGACACTAATGGCGCACTGTACATGTGGTGCGCCATTACTAAATACTAATGGCGCACCATGTGTTGGTGCGCCATTACTGTACAAATACTAATGGTGCACCACATCCACGATGCGCCATTAGTAATTTTTTTTAATTTTTTCAAAACTACTAATGGCGCACCGTGGGATGGTGCGCCATTACTAGTTGAACTAGTAATGGCACACCATCCCACGGTGTGCCATTAGTAACTTGGCCACCACTTCCACCGAATGCACCCCCCCCATGGACCGCCTTTTCATTTTAAAAAAAATAAAAAAATGATGAAATGTCAAAAAAAATAAAAGAAAATAAGTTTCCCATGTGATATGTGGTCTAGTTGTTGTGAAAATATACAAATATGAATTTCGACTCTATTTGCGAAATCTCTCGAGAATTTGTAAAATGGCCATAACTTTTGCGTACGAACTCGGATGAAAAAGTTTTTTATATGAAAAATCATCTACTCGAAAAGTTACATCCGAATTTAACATTTTCAAAATCCTCAAAAACCTAACAGAAAAAAAGATATGGGGCTTTTAAGATCTGGAGAGGCAAAAAATTTCAAACTTACTAATGGCGCACCTGCCCATGGTGCGCCATTACTATCTTCCTGCCTTCAAAATTCAAAATAAGTCAAAAAAATAAAAAAAAATAAAGTTACTAATGGCACACCTGCCCATGGTGCGCCATTAGTATCTTCCCGCCTTCAAAATTCAAAATAAAAAAAATAAAAAAAAGTTAGTAATGGCGCACCTGCCCGCGGTGCGCCATTACTATGCCATATATATGGCTGGGCATGGTCCTCTCCTCCTTACCTCTTCATTCTTCTCCTCCACTCCACCTCTCCTCCACTCCATCTCCTCCTCTCCTCCACTCCATCTTCCCTTCTCTCCTCCACCATACTACCCTCCTCCTCTCCGGCGACCTCCTCCTCCCTCCTCTCCTCCCCTCCCCTCACGGTCTCTCCTCCCTCCTCTCCGGTGAGCTCCTCCTCCCTCCTCTTCGGTGAGCTCCTCCTCCCTCCTCTCCGGTGAGCTCCTCCTCCCTCCTCTCCTCCCATCCCCTCATGGTTTCTCCTTCCTCCTCTCTGATGCTCCGGTGAACTCCTCTCCGGTGACCTCCTCCTCCTCTCCGGCGATGTAGGCGAGCGCCTCTCCGGTGACCTCCTCCTCCTCTCCGGCGATGTAGGGGAGCGCCTCTCCGGTGACCTCCTCCTCCTCCTCCTCCTCTCCGGCGAACTCCTCTCCGGCAAAAGAACATGGAAAAAGAACATACAAGATCCAAAAACAGGAACAAAATTTGAAATAATATCATGCCAAAACGAGCAAAAAAACGAGCAAAAATGGGCAAAAAAATCACGATCCAGATCCAAATTCAAAATTCAAAAATAGCAATGGCGCACGGTGGGGGTTAGACGATGCGCCACTACTATTTTCCCGCCTTCAAAATTCAAAAATACTAATGGCGCACCATGGCCTATACTAATGGCGCACCAGTGGCCTATACTAATGGCGCACCATGGCCTATACTAATGGCGCACCAGTGGTGCACCATTAGTATACCAGATACTAATGGCGCACCAGTGGTGCGCCATTAGTAAAAAATACTAGTGGCATGGTACTAGTGGCGCACCAGTAGTGCGCCATTAGTAGGCAAAACTGGTGCGCCACTAGTAGGCCTTTTCCTAGTAGTGTCACCTTCTCCGTCTCCGTCTCCGTTTCCATCTCACTGTGCCCCCGTGTACCGTCGCCTCACTCGCCTCCCCCAGTACCACTATTCCCTCACTAGCCACTCCAGCACCGACATTCTTCTCCCTCGTAAATCAAGCCCCCTTCCAAACTCCACCATGGCCAAACACGAACCGCGCAGCATCCATATGAGCCGCGATTGGAGCAATCTCCCCAGTGACATCCTCGACCTCTATTGTTCGTGTATGGATATGTTGAGCGCCCTGCGGCTGGCTGAATGCTCGAGGGACATGCACACGACCATCGTCGAAGCGAGGCCTAAGCTTTTCAAGACACCCTTCTTGGTGCTATAAGGTCTTGCGAGATTGGCTCACCATGAGACAGAGGTGTGCATGATGTCCCTCGACTTCAATCCGATCTCCATTAGCCAAAACTTCTTTGCAGGTATGTAGTGGGTTGCCGTACATCATTTCCCTCGACATCCATCCGATCACCATCGCCCGAAACTTCTTGGCAGGTATGTACTAGGTCGGCATGAATTCCCACTGGATGGCTGCCTTCAGAGAAGACGGTAAAAGTTGGTGCTCGTGAACTTCCAGACCTCCCATGAGATCATCCTTCCTCCATTGGATTATATAGAGTATTACCATTGCGGTCCAAGTCATCTAGATTAATACGTCAGTTGGACGGACCTTGTTTTGCAGAAGATTGTAATCTGCCAAGTGCCCACACGACATGCGAATTATGCAGACTTCAAGCTAATTGCCTTGTTCGACCG
>NC_053028.1:42780229-42877178 GCF_003073215.2 Triticum urartu | reverse complement strand
AGGCAATAATAAAGTTATTATTTATTTCCTTATAACATGATAAATGTTTATTATTCATGCTAGAATTGTATTAACCGGAAACTTAGTACATGTGTGAATACATAGACAAACAGAGTGTCACTAGTATGCCTCTACTTGACTAGCTCGTTGAATCAAAGATGGTTAAGATTCCTAGCCATAGACATTAGTTGTCATTTGATTAACGGGGTCACATCCTTAGAGAATAATGTGATTGACTTGACCCATTCCGTTAGCTTAGCACTTGATCATTTTAGTTTACTGCTATTGCCTTCTTCATGACTTATACATGTTCCTATGACTATGAGATTATGCAACTCCCGATTACTGGAGGAATACTTTGTGTGCTACCAAACGTCACAACGTAACTGGGTGATTATAAAGGTGCTCTACAGGTGTCTCCGATGGTACTTGTTGAGTTGGCATAGATCGAGATTAGGATTTGTCACTCCTATTGTCGGAGAGGTATCTCTGGGCCCTCTCGGTAATGCACATCACTATAAGCCTTGCAAGCAATGCAACTAATGAGTTAGTTGCGGGATGATGCATTACAAAACAAGTAAAGAGACTTGCCGGTAACGAGATTGACACTACTAGGCAAAACCTTATACACAGAATCTTTGCAGCAGTGAGGTTTAAAAACAAACGCTACTGCTAATTAGCAGTAGCGGGCTCTAGAAAACCGCACTACTAATAGCCCAGTAGCAGTAGCGCTCTAGGTGAAATGAGCGCTACTACTACAATTGCCACGGTGTTGCCCTTAGGTTAGATATAGTAGTAGCGCCTTTCTCCTGGACGCACTACAGCTAAAGTACTTAGTAGCGGCGTTTTTCTTTAAAACTCGCTGCTGCTAAGTATCATCCCCTCTTGCAACTAATTAAGTTTAGTCCCATACTGCTAAGCGAACAAGGTGTTTACCACCTTAAATATGTTACTTCTCAAACTATCTCGAACACTTGGTCTTCATCGAACTGTATGTGTAGGATTTGTGGCTGCAATATGAATCTTCACCTGTGCCTATACAGGTACGGTGAGGATTCATGTTGACTATTTAGATTCTACACAAAAAGATCAATGATGACCAATTTATATTTTTGATGTTTTTAGATGCTTAGCCTTAGTAGTAGCATTTTTTCAGGACAAAGCGCTACTGATATTGGGCTTAGCAGTAGTGCGCTCCCTGTACCCACGCTACTGCTACAGCAAAACAAAACATGCAGCCCGCCCCCCCACATGCTCATCTCTCTCAGTCATCCCCCTCCGCCCGACGCCGGCAGCTGCGGTTAGGGTTTCTCCTCCGCCACTGCGCGCCGCCGCCACCACCACCGAAGCTAATGCTCCCCCCTCTCGCCGCCCCTCTGCTAGCTGCTCCTCCACCCTCTCGCCGCCCACTCTATCGCTGCCCGCGAGCTCTGGCCGGGCGCCTTTGGCCGACTGCCCTTGATCCCCTCGCCGGCCGCTGTCGTCGCGCCCTCTCATAAGAAAGTCACCGACCTTCCCCTCGTCAGCACCCCCGACCGAGGTCACCAAGCCATCCCCCCTCCTCGTCAACACCCCCTGAGGGTTGCCCGACCTAGATGCAGCGAGGGCTTATGAATTTCATATGGATAACTAGATGCTTTTGTTTTTCTGTAATAAGTTATTTTTGCAAAATGTAGGTGCCAATTTAGTTGAAATGCTTTGGTAGGTGGTACAAGTATTTAGTTTGCAAGTGCTAAGTTAATCCCAATTAAATTTGCCACTTGTTTTTTAATCAGTTATCTTAGGCAATAGGGGCCAAATTAGATGAAATGTGTCTTGGTAGGTGGTACCTTGATTTGGTAGATAACTTATTACAGATCTTAGGATTATACCTTTGGTAGGGGACAAATAGTTTTTTTGGCGATAGGTGCCCCTGAAATTGCTTCTCACGGAAGAATCTCTTCATCTAGAGATATTCTAGAAGGTGTTAGTAAGCTAATTGAAAACTTGTTGTCTGTGAGTCTTGTTGGCTGATTTGGCATTGGCCTGCTAGCTGTTGGTTCTATTATAGAAGGTGTTAGTAAGTTAATTGAGAGCTTGTTGTTTACTTTTTGGGATTGGGTTCCACTATGAAAATATAATTGAAGAAGAACCAAAAATATCACATGCTACTGTTTTTATTTCCTGTGAAGTGGATCATTAATCCATTGCTCATATTGCTTTAGGAAAATGGCGCCACCACCACCACCACCATGTCGTCTGTGCAAGTCAAGGTGCGCCAACAGCCTTGGAACTGACAAGCTGTTCGGCATCTACTTCAAGCCGAGTTTCCGTCATGCGGCGGTAAGAAATTAGATGAAATGTAACAACTATTTTATTTTTAGTATTGGCATTACTGCATTGTGTCATTTTGCTTTTTTTACACAGATCATCCCATGCAATGTGAGGTTGAAATTCAACAAGCTGACAGGAGACATGCTACCTCTTGAGCACTGCGTTGGTTTCCCCGAAGAGGAAGGGATGATGCAGCAAAGTAGCGTAAGTATTTCCCTCAGTTTTTGAGAACCAAGGTATCAATCCAGTAGGAGGCTACGCGCGAGTCCCTCGTACCTGCACAAAACAAATAAATCCTCGCAACCAACGCGATAAGGGGTTGTCAATCCATACACGGCCACTTACGAGAGTGAGATCTGATAGATATGATAAGATAATATTTTTGGTATTTTTATGATAAAGATGCAAAGTAAAATAAAAGCAAAGTAAAAGCAAAAGGACATAACTAAGTATTGGTAGATTAATATGATGAAGATAGACCCGGGGGCCATAGGTTTCACTAGTGTCTTCTCTCGAGAGCATAAGTATTCTACGGTGGGTGAACAAATTACTGTTGAGCAATTGACAGAATTGAGCATAGTTATGAGAATATCTAGGTATCATCATGTATATAGGCATCACGTCCGAGACAAGTAGACCGACTCCTGCCTGTATCTACTACTATTACTCCACTCATCGACCGCTATCCAGCATGCATCTAGAGTATTAAGTTAATGAAAACAAAGTAACTCCTTAAGCAAGATGACATGATGTAGAGGGATAAACTCATGCAATATGATGAAAACCCCATCTTGTTATCCTCGATGGCAACAATAGAATATGTGCCTTGCTGCCCCTACTATCACTGGAAAAGGACACCGCAAGATTGAACCCAAAGCTAAGCACTTCTCCCATTGCAAGAAAGATCAATCTAGTAGGCCAAACCAAACTGATAATTCAAAGAGACTTGCAAAGATAACCAAGCATACATAAAAGAATTCAGAGAAGATTCAAATATTGTTCATAGATAGACTTGATCATAAACCCACAATTCATCGGTCTCAACAAACACACCGCAAAAAGAAGATTACATCAAATAGATCTCCACAAGAGAGGGGGAGAACATTGTATTGAGATCCAAAAAGAGAGAAGAAGACATCTAGCTACTAACTATGGACCCGTAGGTCTTAGGTAAACTACTCACACTTCATCGGAGTGGATATGGTGTTGATGTAGAAGCCCTCTGTGATCGATGCCCCCTCTGGCGGAGCTCCGAAACAGGCCCCAAGATGGGATCTCGTGGATACAGAATGTTGTGGCGGTGGAATTAGGGTTTTGGCTCCGTATCTGATCATTTGGGGGTACGTAGGTATATATAGGAGGAAGGAGTACGTCGGTGGAGCAACAGGGGGCCCAAGAGGGTGGAGGGCGCAACTGGGGGGGGGTGGGGGGTGGGCGCCCCCTACCTCGTGGCCTCCTCTTTTCGCGTCCCCCTACCTCGTGGCCTCCTCTTTTGTGTCTTGGCGTAGGTTCCAAGTCTCCTGTGTCTTGTTCATTGAGAAAATCACGTTCCTGAAGGTTTCATTCCGTTTGGACTCCGTTTGATATTCCTTTTCTTCGAAACCCTGAAATAGGCAAAAAACAGCAATTCTGGGCCAGGCCTCTGGTTAATAGGTTAGTCCCAAAAATAATATAAAAGTGCATAATAAAGCCAATAATGTCCAAAACAATAGATAATATAGCATGGAGCAATAAAAAATTATAGATACGTTGGAGACGTATCAAGACACTATGACATTTGAGGCTCCTGGGGGGCGTACACTATGGAGGTCAAGAAAGGACGCAATATGATGGAAGGAGATGGATAGTCCCGTTTCCTCGCCCGCATGCGTCTTACTGGTGGTGAGTTGATCAGCTTCTCCTTCAGAGCAGAAAGACCCAAGCTGGCTGTCATTTATCTCAACCTGGTGGAAGATGATGAAGATGACGAAGATAATGAAGATGACAAAGATGATGAAGATAATGAGGACCCACTCGATGAAGATGATGAGAACCCACTTCATGAAGCCATCATAGCTGAAAGAATGAGGCTGAGCGAGGAGGAGGTGTGCAACCTATGGGACATAATTCCGCCACGTGATGACTTTGTCGGGGTGCCATTCGTGACCCGCCTGACAAGTACCATGGTCGATCGGCATGAAATGGTGTGTTATACTGACTGTAGTAATTTGATGATATATATATATATATATGCTTTATTGTTATACTTACAAATGCAAATTATCCGATGATATGCTTAGTGAATCCGATGATATGCTTAGTGTAGAGTCCAATGATATGCTTTGTGGAATCTAGTCGATGATATGCTTTAGTGTAGAGTCTGATCACATGCTTATTAGTGTAGAATCCAAGGAACTATTAGTGGTGTAGATAATCCATATATACTTATTAGTAGAATTCATGCCTAATTAGTACAAATGTGTAGTACTGTGTCTTTTGATAGTGTAGAAATCTATAATTAATAGAAATATATTTGCAAGAGTATGTGCGAGGTTATTTATTAATTGATATGTTTTTCTTATTCATAAATTGGCAAAGAACCTATCTGTGAGTTGTGGTATCGAGCCTGATGAAGAAGGCTCAGCTGGACTACGCCTTAACGCAAGGGGCTCTCTCACCACCTGTACTTACCGCATGGACACAGACGGCGCACACACTTAAACTCGGTTGGGTGGAATAGATTCCTCGTTGGCAAGAATCTTCGTGTTGGACAAGCCATCCTAAGTATATTATTTATTTCCTTATATCATGATAAATGTTTATTATTCATGCTAGAATTGTATTAACCGGAAACATAATACATGTGTGAATACATAGACAAACTAGTGTCACTAGTATGCCTCTACTTGACTAGCTCGTTAATCAAAGATGGTTATGTTTCCTAACCATGAACAAAGAGTTTGTTATTTGATTAACGAGGTCACATCATTAGTTGAATGATCTGATTGACATGACCCATTCCATTAGCTTAGCACCCGATCGTTTAGTATGTTGCTATTGCTTTCTTCATGACTTATACATGTTCCTATGACTATGAGATTATGCAACTCCCGTTTGCCGGAGGAATACTTTTGTGCTACCAAACGTCACAACGTAACTGGGTGATTATAAAGGAGCTCTACAGGTGTCTCCAAAGGTAGATGTTGGGTTGGCGTATTTCGAGATTAGGATTTGTCACTCCGATTGTCGGAGAGGTATCTCTGGGCCCTCTCGGTAATGCACATCACATAAGCCTTGCAAGCATTGCAACTAATGAGTTAGTTGCGAGATGATGTATTACGGAACGAGTAAAGAGACTTGCCAGTAACGAGATTGAACTAGGTATTGGATACCGACGATCGAATCTCGGGCAAGTAACATACCGATGACAAAGGGAACAACGTATGTTGTTATGCGGTCTGACCGATAAAGATCTTCGTAGAATATGTAGGAGCCAATATGGGCATCCAGGTCCCGCTATTGGTTATTGACCGGAGATCTGTCTCAGTCATGTCTACATTGTTCTCGAACCGTAGGGTCCGCACGCTTAACGTTACGATGACAGTTATTATGAGTTTATGCATTTTGATGTACCGAAGTTAGTTCGGAGTCCCGGATGTGATCACGGACATGACGAGGAGTCTCGAAATGGTCGAGACATAAAGATTGATATATTGGATGACTATATTCGGACACCGGAAGGGTTCCGGAGAAGTATCGGATAAAACTGGAGCACCGGGGGGTTACCGGAACCCACCGGGGGGTTAATGGGCCTCATGGGCCTAATGTGGAGAAGAGGAAGGGGCTGCCAGGGCAGGCCGCGCGCCCCCTCTCCCCCTAGTCCGAATTGGACAAGGAGGGAGGGCGGCGCCCCCCCCTTTCCTATTCTCCCTCCACCACTCCTAGTTGGACAAGGATTGGGAGGGGAGTCCTACTCCCGGTAGGAGTAGGACTCCTCCTGCGCGCCACCATAGGGCCGGCCGCACCCCCCCCTTGGATCCTCTATATACGGGGGCAGGGGGCACCTCTAGACACACATGTTGATCCACGTGATCGTTCCTTAGCCGTGTGCGGTGCCCCCTGCCACCATATCCACCTCGGTCATATCGTTGTAGTGCTTAGGCGAAGCCCTGCGTCGGTAGAACATCATCATCGTCACCACGCCGTTGTGCTGACGGAACTCATCCCCGAAGCTTTGCTGGATCGGAGCCCGGGGAGCGTCATCGAGCTGTACGTGTGCTAAGAACTCGGAGGTGCCGGAGTAACGGTGCTTGGATCGGTCGGATCGGGAAGACGTACGACTACTTCCTCTACGTTGCGTCAACGCTTCCGTTGCGGTCTACGAAGGGTACGTAGACAACACTCTCCCCTCTCGTTGCTATGCATCACCATGATCTTGCGTGTGCGTAGGAAATTTTTTTGAAATTACTACGTTCCCCAACAGTGGCATCCGAGCCTAGGTTTTATGGTTTGATGTTATATGCACGAGTAGAACACAAGTGAGTTGTGGGCGATATAAGTCATACTGCCTACCAGCATGTCATACTTTGGTTCGGCGGTATTGTTGGATGAAGCGGCCCGGACCGACATTACGCGTACGCTTACGCGAGACCGGTTTCCCGACGTGCTTTGCACATAGGTGGCTTGCGGGTGACTGTTTCTCCAACTTTAGTTGAACCAAGTGTGGCTACGCCCGGTCCTTGCGAAGGTTAAAACGGAGTCAAATTGACAAACTATCGTTGTGGTTTTGATGCGTAGGTAAGAACAGTTCTTGCTTAAGCCTGTAGCAGCCACGTAAAACTTGCAACAACAAAGTAGAGGACGTCTAACTTGTTTTTGCAGGGCATGTTGTGATGTGATATGGTCAAGACATGATGCTAAATTTTATTGTATGAGATGATCATGTTTTGTAACCGAGTTATCGGCAACTGGCAGGAGCCATATGGTTGTCGCTTTATTGTATGCAATGCAATTGCGCTGTAATGCTTTACTTTATCACTAAGCGGTAGCGATAGTCGTGGAAGCATAAGATTGGCGAGACGACAACGATGCTACGATGGTGATCAAGGTGTCACGCCGGTGACGATGGTGATCATGACGGTGCTTCAGAGATGGAGATCACAAGCACAAGATGATGATGGCCATATCATATCACTTATATTGATTGCATGTGATGTTTATCTTTTATGCATCTTATCTTGCTTTGATTGACGGTAGCATTATAAGATGATCTCTCACTAAAATTATCAAGAAGTGTTCTCCCTGAGTATGCACCGTTGCGAAAGTTCTTCGTGCTGAGACACCACGTGTGATGATCGGGTGTGATAGGCTCTACGTTCAAATACAACGGGTGCAAAACAGTTGCACACGCGGAATACTCAGGTTATACTTGACGAGCCAAGCATATACAGATATGGCCTCGGAACACGGAGACCGAAAGGTCGAGCGTGAATCATATAGTAGATATGATCAACATAGCGATGTTCACCAATGAAACTACTCCATCTCACGTGATGATCGGACATGGTTTAGTTGATTTGGATCACGTGATCACTTAGAGGATTAGAGGGATGTCTATCTAAGTGGGAGTTCTTATGTAATTTGATTAATAGAACTTAAACTTATCATGAACTTAGTACCTGATAGTATCTTGCTTGTTTATGTTTGATTGTAGATAGATGGCTCGTGCTGTTGTTCCGTTGAATTTTAATGTGTTCCTTGAGAAAGCAAAGTTGAAAGATGATGGTAGCAATTACACGGACCGGGTCCGTAACTTGAGGATTGTCCTCATTGCTGCTCAGAAGAATTACGTCTTGGAAGCACCGCTGGGTGCCAGGCCTGCTGCTGGAGCAACACCAGATGTTATGAACGTCTGGCAGAGCAAAGCTGATGACTACTCGATAGTTCAGTGTGCCATGCTTTACGGCTTAGAATCGGGACTTCAACGACGTTTTGAACGTCATGGAGCATATGAGATGTTCCAGGAGTTGAAGTTAATATTTCAAGCAAATGCCCGGATTGAGAGATATGAAGTCTCCAATAAGTTCTATAGCTGCAAGATGGAGGAGAACAGTTCTGTCAGTGAGCATATACTCAAAATGTCTGGGTATAATAATCACTTGATTCAAATGGGAGTTAATCTTCCAGATGATTGCGTCATTGACAGAATTCTCCAATCACTGCCACCAAGCTACAAGAGCTTTGTGATGAACTATAATATGCAAGGGATGAACAAGACTATTCCTGAGCTCTTCGCAATGCTGAAAGCTGCGGAAGTAGAAATCAAAAAGGAGCATCAAGTGTTGATGGTCAACAAGACCACTAGTTTCAAGAAAAAGGGCAAAGGGAAGAAGAAGGGGAACTTCAAGAAGAACGGCAAACAAGTTGCTGCTCAAGAGAAGAAACCCAAGTCTGGACCTAAGCCTGAAACTGAGTGCTTCTACTGCAAGCAGACTGGTCACTGGAAGCGGTACTGCCCCAAGTATTTGGCGGATAAGAAGGATGGCAAGGTGAACAAAGGTATATGTGATATACATGTTATTGATGTGTACCTTACTAATGCTCGCAGTAGCACCTGGGTATTTGATACTGGTTCTGTTGCTAATATTTGCAACTCGAAACAGGGACTATGGATTAAGCGAAGATTGGCAAAGGACGAGGTGACGATGCGCGTGGGAAACGGTTCCAAAGTCGATGTGATCGTGGTCGGCACGCTACCTCTACATCTACCTTCGGGATTAGTATTAGACCTAAATAATTGTTATTTGGTGCCAGCGTTGAGCATGAACATTATATCTGGATCTTGTTTAATGCGAGACGATTATTCATTTAAATCAGAGAAAATGGTTGTTCTATTTATATGAGTAATATCTTTTATGGTCATGCACCCTTGAAGAGTGGTCTATTCTTATTGAATCTCGATAGTAGTGATACACATATTCATCATAACAAGAAAATAAAGTTTCTATGATCTGATCGTGGAGGAGAATATTTGAGTTACGAGTTTGGTGTACATTTGAAACAATGCGGAATAGTTTCGCAACTCACGCCACCCGGAACACCACAGCGTAATGGTGTGTCCGAACATCGTAATCGTACTTTACTAGATATGGTGCGATCTATGATGTCTCTTACTGATTTACCGCTATCGTTTTGGGGTTATGCTTTAGAGATGGCCGCATTCACGTTAAATAGGGCACCATCAAAATCCGTTGAGACGACGCCTTATGAACTATGGTTTGGCAAGAAACCAAAGTTGTCGTTTCTTAAAGTTTGGGGCTGCGATGCTTATGTGAAAAAGCTTCAACCTGATAAGCTCGAACCCAAATCGGAGAAATGTGTCTTCATAGGATACCCAAAGGAGACTGTTGGGTACACCTTCTATCACAGATCCGAAGGCAAGACATTCGTTGCTAAGAATGGATCCTTTCTATAGAAGGAGTTTCTCTCGAAAGAAGTGAGTGGGAGGAAAGTAGAACTTGACGAGGTAACTGTACCTGCTCCCTTATTGGAAAGTAGTACATCACAGAAACCTGTTTTTGCGACACCTACACCAATTAGTGAGGAAGCTAATGATAATGATCATGAAACTTCAGAACAAGATACTACTGAACCTCGTAGATCAACCAGAGTAAGATCCGCGCCAGAGTGGTACGGTAATCCTGTTCTGGAAATCATGCTACTAGATCATGATGAACCTACGAACTATGAAGAAGCGATGGTGAGCCCAGATTCCGCAAAATGGCTTGAAGCCATGAAATCTGAGATGGGATCCATGTATGAGAACAAAGTGTGGAATTTGGTTGACTTGCCCGATGATCGGCAAGCAATTGAGAATAAATGGATCTTCAAGAAGAAGACTGACGCTGACGGTAATATTACTGTCTACAAAGCTCGACTTGTCGCAAAAGGTTTTCGATAAGTTCAAGGGGTTGACTACGATGAGACCTTCACCCGTAGCGATGCTTAAGTCTATCCGAATCATCTTAGCAATTGCCGCATTTTATGATTATGAAATTTGGCAGATGGATGTAAAAACTGCATTCCTGAATGGATTTCTGGAAGAAGAGTTGTATATGATGCAACCGGAAGGTTTTGTCGATCCAAAGGGAGATAACAAAGTGTGCAAGCTCCAGCGATCCATTTATGGACTGGTGCAAGCCTCTCGGAGTTGGAATAAACGCTTTGATAGTGTGATCAAAGCATTTGGTTTTATACAGACTTTCGGAGAAGCCTGTATTTACAAGAAAGTGAGTGGGAGCTCTGTAGCATTTCTGATATTATATGTGGATGACATATTACTAATTGGAAATGATATAGAATTTCTGGATAGCATAAAGGGATACTTGAATAAGAGTTTTTCAATGAAAGACCTCGGTGAAGCTGCTTACATATTAGGCATAAAGATCTATAGAGATAGATCAAGACGCTTAATTGGACTTTCACAAAGCACATACCTTGACAAGATTTTGAAAATTTTCAAAATGGATCAAGGAAAGAAAGGGTTCTTGCCTGTGTTACAAGGTGTGAAGTTGAGTCAGACTCAATGCCCGACCACTGCAGAAGATAGAGAGAAAATGAAAGATGTTCCCTATGCTTCAGCCATAGGCTCTATCATGTATGCAATGTTGTGTACCAGACCTGATGTGTGCCTTGCTATAAGCTTAGCAGGGAGGTACCAAAGTAATCCAGGAGTGGATCACTGGACAGCGGTCAAGAACATCCTGAAATACCTGAAAAGGACTAAGGATATGTTTCTCGTATATGGAGGTGACAAAGAGCTCACCGTAAAAGGTTACGTTGATGCAAGCTTTGACACTGATCCGGACGATTCTAAATCGCAAACCGGATACATGTTTAAATTAAATGGTGGAGCTATCAGTTGGTGCAGTTCTAAACAAAGCGTCGTAGCGGGATCTACATGTGAAGCGGAGTACATAGCTGCTTCGGAAGCAGCAAACGAAGGATTCTGGATGAAGGAGTTCATATCCGATCTACGTGTTATACCTAGTGCATCGGGTCCAATGAAAATCTTTTGTGACAATACTGGTGCAATTGCCTTGGCAAAGGAATCCAGATTTCACAAGAGAACCAAGCACATCAAGAGACGCTTCAATTCCATCCGGGATCTAGTCCAAGTGGGAGACATAGAGATTTGCAAGATACATACGGATCTGAATGTTGCAGACCCGTTGACTAAGCCTCTTCCACGAGCAAAACATGATCAGCACCAAGGCTCCATGGGTGTTAGAATCATTACTGTGTAATCTAGATTATTGACTCTAGTGCAAGTGGGAGACTGAAGGAAATATGCCCTAGAGGCAATAATAAAGTTATTATTTATTTCCTTATATCATGATAAATGTTTATTATTCATGCTAGAATTGTATTAACCGGAAACATAATACATGTGTGAATACATAGACAAACTTAGTGTCACTAGTATGCCTCTACTTGACTAGCTCGTTAATCAAAGATGGTTATGTTTCCTAACCATGAACAAAGTGTTGTTATTTGATTAACGAGGTCACATCATTAGTTGAATGATCTGATTGACATGACCCATTCCATTAGCTTAGCACCCGATCTTTTAGTATGTTGCTATTGCTTTCTTCATGACTTATACATGTTCCTATGACTATGAGATTATGCAACTCCCGTTTGCCGGAGGAACACTTTGTGTGCTACCAAACGTCACAACGTAACTGGGTGATTATAAAGGAGCTCTATAGGTGTCTCCAATGGTAGATGTTGGGTTGGCGTATTTCGAGAATAGGATTTGTCACTCCGATTGTCGGAGAGGTATCTCTGGGCCCTCTCGGTAATGCACATCACATAAGCCTTGCAAGCATTGCAACTAATGAGTTAGTTGCGAGATGGTGTATTACGGAACGAGTAAAGAGACTTGCCGGTAACGAGATTGAACTAGGTATTGGATACCGACGATCGAATCTCGGGCAAGTAACATACCGATGACAAAGGGAACAACGTATGTTGTTATGCGGTCTGCCCGATAAAGATCTTCGTAGAATATGTAGAGGCCAATATGGGCATCCAGGTCCCGCTATTGGTTATTGACCGGAGATCTGTCTCAGTCATGTCTACATTGTTCTCGAACCGTAGGGTCTGCACGCTTAACGTTACGATGACAGTTATAATGAGTTTATGCATTTTGATGTACCGAAGTTAGTTCGGAGTCCCGGATGTGATCACGGACATGACGAGGAGTCTCAAAATAGTTGAGACATAAAGATTGATATATTGGATGAATATATTCGGACACCGGAAGGGTTCCGGAGAAGTATCGGATAAAACCGGAGCACCGGGGGGTTACCGGAACCCCCCGGGGGGTTAATGGGCCTCATGGGCCTAATATGGAGAAGAGGAAGGGGCTGCCAGGGCAGGCCGCGCGCCCCCTCTCCCCCTAGTCCGAATTGGACAAGGAGGGAGGGGCGGCGCCCCCCCTTTCCTATTCTCCCTCCACCTCTCCTAGTTGGACAAGGATTGGGAGGGGAGTCTTACTCCCGGTAGGAGTAGGACTCCTCCTGCGCGCCACCATAGGGCCGGCCGCACCCCCCCCCCTTGGATCCTTTATGTACGGGGGCAGGGGGGCACCTCTAGACACACATGTTGATCCACGTGATCGTTCCTTAGCCGTGTGCGGTGCCCCCTGCCACCATATTCCACCTCGGTCATATCGTTGTAGTGCTTAGGCGAAGCCCTGCGTCGGTAGAACATCATCATCGTCACCACGCCGTCGTGCTGACGAAACTCATCCCCGAAGCTTTGCTGGATCAGAGCCCGGGGAGCGTCATCGAGCTGTACGAGTGCTAAGAACTCGGAGGTGCCGGAGTAACGGTGCTTGGATCGGTCGGATCGGGAAGACGTACGACTACTTCCTCTACGTTGCGTCAACGCTTCCATTGCGGTCTACGAAGGGTACGTAGACAACACTCTCCCCTCTCGTTGCTATGCATCACCATGATCTTGCGTGTGCGTAGGAATTTTTTTGAAATTACTGCGTTCCCCAACATGGGGATGCCCCGGAAGGCATCCCCTCTTTCGTCTTTGTTCATCGGTAACTTTACTTGGAGGTATACTTTTATTCGCCACATGATATGTGTTTTGCGTGGAGCGTCAATTTATTTTGTTAAGATTTTCTTGCTGTTATTTAGAACAATTTTTTGCATCTTTTATTTCAATAAAAGTGGCATTGATAGCCTTTACTATGCCTATGTTACAAGTATACATGTTGCTGTTTGAAAACAGAAAGTTTACCGCTGTTGCAATAATTCCCTAGAAAAGTCAGAATGTGATAAAATGTTGAAACCTTTTGCATATTAAGCTCTGATAAATTTAATACAGTGGTAATTTTCTTTCATAATTGTTGGAGCTAGGGAAGTATGGATGTTGCAGCATTCTTTACAGACTATCCTGTTTAGGCAGATTGCTGTTATGTTTGCATTGTTTGCATATGTTTGCTTCTTTAATGATTCTATTTGAGGATAGGACTATGAAATATGCAGAGGCATTTAGTATGCAATGTTGAATAATAATTTTAGTGATTTGCTACAGTAGAGTATGATAAGGTTTTTGCAATGGTTTATACTAACTTATCTCACGAGTCCTTGTTGAGTTTTGTGTGGATGAAGGTTTTGAGATTTAGGGAGACCATGATATGAGAGGAATTAAGGAGACACAAAAGCTCAATCTTGGGGATTCCCAAGGCATCCCAAGATAATATTTCAAGAAGTCTCAAGCATCCAAGCTTGGGGATGCCCCGGTTGGCATCCCACCTTTCTTCTTCGACAACTATCGGTTAGTATCGGTTGATCCTAAGTTTTTGCTTCTTCACATGATGTTTGCTATTCTTAGATGCCATTTTATTTTGCTTTGCTTGATGTTTGAATAAAATACCAAGATCTAACATTCTTAAATGTTAGAGAGTCTTCACATAGTTGCATAATTATTCAACTACTCATTGATCTTCACTTATATCTTTCGGAGTAGTTTGTCGATGCTCTAGTGCTTCACTTATATCTTTTAGAGCATGGTGGTAGTTTTATTTTGAAGAAATAGATGAACTCTTGTGCTTCACTTATATTATTTTGAGAGTCCTAAACAGCATGGTAGTTTGCTTAAATAATCCTAATATGCTTGGTATTCAAAGAATAGTTAAAAAAATTCTTATGAGTGTTTTGAATTCTAAGAGAAGTTTGATGCTTGATGATTGTTTTGAGATATGGAGGTAATAATATCAAAGTCGTGCTAGTTGAGTAGTTGTGAATTTGAGAAATGCTTGTGTTGAAGTTTGCAAGCCCGTAGCATGCACGTATGGTAAACGTTATGTAACAAATTTGAAACATGAGGTATTATTTGATTGTCCTCCTTATGAGTGGCGGTCGGGGACGAGCGATGGTCTTTTCCTACCAATCTATCCCCCTAGGAGCATGCGCGTAGTACCGAGGTTTTTGATGACTTGCAGATTTTTGCAATAAGTATGTGAGTTCTTTATGACTAATGTCGAGTCCATGGATTATACGCACTCTTACCCTTCCATCATTGCTAGCATCTTCGGTACCGTGCTTTACCCTTTCTCACATTGAGAGTTGGTGCAAACTTCGCCGGTGCATCCAAACCCCGTGATACGATACACTCTGTCACACATAAACCTCCTTATATCTTCCTCGAAACAGCCACCATACCTACCTATTATGGCATTTCCATAGCCATTCCGAGATATATTGCCATGCAACTTTCCACCATTCCGCTTATCATGACACATTCATCGTTGTCATATTGCTTAGCATGATCATGTAGTTGACATAGTATTTGTGGCAAAGCCACCGTTCATAATTCTTTCAAACATGTCACTCTTGATTCATCCGGTACACCGCCAGAGGCATTCATATAGAGTCATACTTTGTTCTAGTATCGAGTTGTAATCATTGAGTTGTAAATAAATAGAAGTGTGATGATCAACATTTTTTAGAGCATTGTCCCAAGTGATGAATAAAAAAAAGAGAAAGGCCATCAAAAAGGAAAAGGCCCAAAAAAATAAAAAAATATATAAAAAATGAGAGAAAAAGAGAGAAGGGACAATGCTACTATCCTTTGGCACACTTGTGCTTCAAAGTAGCACCGTAATCTTCATGATAGAGAGTCTCTTGTTTTGTCACTTTCATATACTAGTGGGAATTTTTCATTATAGAACTTGTCTTGTATATTCCAACAATGGGCCTCCTCAAGTGCCCTAGGTCTTCGTGAGCAAGCAAGTTGGACGCACACCCACTTAGTTTCTTTTGTTGAGCTTTCATACATTTATAGCTCTAGTGCATCCGTTGCCTGGCAATCCCTACTCCTTGCATTAACATCAATCGATGGGCATCTCCCTAGCCCATTGATTAGCCTCGTTGATGTGAGACTTTCTCCTTTTTTGTCTTCTCCACATAACCCCCATCATCATATTCTATTCCACCCATAGTGCTATATCCATGGCTCACACTCATGTATTGCGTGAAATTTTATAGGTTTGAGATTACTAAAGTATGAAACAATTGCTTGGCTTGTCATCGGGGTTGTGCACGATGAGAGCATTCTTGTGTGATGAAAATGGAGCAACTTTCTTTGGCCATGTTATTTTGAGAAGACATAATTGCTTAGTTAGTATGCTTGATGTATTATCATTTTTATGTCAATATGAACTTTTGTCTTGAATCCTTTGGATCTGAATATTCATACCACAATAAAGAAGAATTACATTGAAATTATGCCAAGTAGCACTCCACATCAAAAATTCCGTTTTTATCATTTACCTACTCGAGGACGAGCAGGAATTAAGCTTGGGGATGCTTGATACGTCTCCAATGTATCTATAATTTTTGATTGCTCCATGCTATGTTATCTACTGTTTTGGGAAATATTGGGCTTTATTATCCACTTTTATATTATTTTTGGGACTAACCTATTAACCGGAGGCCCAGCCCAGAATTGTCGGTTTTTTGCCTATTTCAGTGTTTTGAAGAAAAGGAATATCAAACGGAGTCAAAACGGAACGAAATCAACTGGAGAAGTTATTTTTGGAAGGAAAGCTACAAGATGGACTTGGACCCCATGTCAGGAGCCAAGGGAGGTGCTCACGAGGGTGGGGGCACCCCTAGGGCACGCCCCCTGCCTCGTGGGCCCCCCGAAGCTCTACCGATGTACTTCCTGCACCCATATATACCTACGTATCCTAAAACTTCCAGAATAGACAATAGACAAGGAGTTCCGCCGCCAGAAGCCTCCGTAGCCACCGAAAACCAATCTAGACCTGTTCCGGCACCCTGCCGGAGGGGGAATCCCTCTCCGATGGCCATCTTCATCATCCCGCTACTCTCCATGACGAGGAGGGAGTAGTTCTCCCTCGGGCTGAGGTTATGTACCAGTAGCTATGTGTTTGATCTCTCTCTCTCTCTCGTGTTCTTGAGGTGGTACGATCTTGATGTATTGCGACCTTTGCTATTATAGTTGGATCTTATGTTTCTCCTCCCCCTCTTCTCTCTTGTAATGAATCGGGTTTCCCCTTTGAAGTTATCTTATCGGATTGAGTCTTTAAATATTTGAGAACACTTGATGTATGTCTTGCCGTGCGTATCTGTGGTGACAATGGGATACCACGTGATGCACTTGATGTATGTTTTGGTGATCAACTCGTGGGTTCCGCCCATGAACCTATGCATAGGGGTTGGCACACGTTTTCGTCGTGATTCTCCGGTAGAACTTTGGGGTACTCTTTGAGGTCCTTTGTGTTGATTGAATAGATGAATCTGAGATTGTGTGATGCATATCGTATAATCATACCCACAGATACTTGAGGTGTTATTGGAGTATCTAGGTGACATTAGGGTTTTGGTTGATTTGTGTCTTAAGGTGTTATTCTAGTACGAACCCTAGGGCTGTTTGTGACACTTATAAGAATAGCCCAACGGATTGATTGGAAAGAATAACTTTGAGGTGGTTTCGTACCCTACCATAATCTCTTCGTTCGTTCTCCGCTATTAGTGACTTTGGAGTGACTCTTTGTTGCATGTTGAGGGATAGTTATATGATCCAATTATGTTATTATTGTTGAGAGGACTTGCACTAGTGAAAGTATGAACCCTAGGCCTTGTTTCCTAGCATTGCAATACCGTTTACGCTCACTTTTATCATTAGTTACCTTGCTGTTTTTATAATTTCAGATTACAAAAACTAGTATCTACTATCCATATACCACTTGTATCACCATCTCTTCGCCGAACTAGTGCACCTTTACAATTTAACATTGTATTGGGTGTGTTGGGGACACAAGAGACTCTTTGTTATTTGGTTGCAGGGTTGCTTGAGAGAGACCATCTTCATCCTACGCCTCCTACGGATTGATAAACCTTAGGTCATCCACTTGAGGGAAATTTGCTACTGTCCTACAAACCTCTGCACTTGGAGGCCCAACAAAGTCTACAAGAAGAAAGTTGTGTAGTAGACATCAAGCCCCCCTGCCCCCGTATATAAAGGAGCTAGGGGGGAGGCGGCCAGCCAAGGAGGAGGGCGCGCCAAGCGGGTAGTCCTACTCCAAAACGGGAGTAGGTCTCTATCTAGTTCACATCGCTATGTGATTAACACCCCAAGAGTGATCATGTTTTGCTTGTGAGATAAATTTAGTCAACGGGTGTGCCACATTCAGAGCCGTATGTATTTTGCAAATTTTCTATGTGTACAATGCTTTGCACGGAGCTACTCTAGCTAATTGCTCCCATTTTGGATATGTGTCTAGATCAAGACATATAGTCTTCCAGATCGGTGTCAAAGCTTGCATCAACGGAACTCTTTACGATGAACTCTTTGTCACCTCCATAACCGAGAAACATTTCCTTATTCCACTAAGGATATTTTGACCGCTGTCCAGTGATCCACTCCTGGATCACTATTGTACCCTCTTGCCTAACTTATGGTGAGGTAAACAGTAGGTTTGGTACACAACATAGCATACTTTATAGAACCTATGACTGAGGCATAGGGGATGACTTTTCATTCTCTTTCTATTTTCTGCCGTGGTCTGGTTTTGAGTCTTTACTCTACTTCACACTTTGCAACACAGGCAAGAACTCCTTCTTTGACTTTTCCATTTTGAACTACTTCAAAATTTTGTCAAGGTATGTCCTCATTGAAAATATATCAAGCGTCTTGATCTATCTCTATAGATTTTGATGTTCAATATGTAAGTAGCTTCATCGAGGTCTTTCTTTGAGAAACTCATTTCAAACACTCCATTATGCTTTCCAGAAAATTCTACATTATTTCCGATCAACAATATGTCATTCACATATAATTATAAGAAATGTTGTAGTGCTCCCACTCACTTTCTTGTAAATACAGACTTTGCTGCAAGTCTGTATAAAACCATATGCTTTGATCACTTTATCAAAGCATATATTCCAACTCCGAGATGCTTGCACCAGTCCATAGATGGATCGCTGGAGCTTTCTCACTTTGTTAGCACCTTTAGGATCGACAAAACCTTATGGTTGCATCATACACAACTCTTCTTTAAGAAATCCATTAAGGAATGCAGTTTTGACATCCATTTGCCAGATTTCATAAAATGCAGCAATCGCTAACATGATTCGGACAGACTTTTAAGCATCAATACGAATGAGAAAATCTCATCGTAGTCAACACCTTGAACTTGTCGAAAACATTTTTGCGACAATTCAAGCTTTGTAGATAGTAACACTACTATTAGCGTTCATCTTCCTCTTGAAGATCCATTTATTCTTAATGACTCACGGATCATCGGGCAAGTCAATCAAAGTCCATACTTTGTTCTCATACATGGATCCCATCTCAGATTTCATGGCCTCAATCCATTTCGTGGAATCTGGGCTCATCATCGCTTCCTCATAGTTTGTTGGTTCGTCATGGTCTAGTAACATGACTTCTAGAATAGGATTACCGTACTACTCTAGTGCGGACTGTACTCTGGTTGACCTACGAGGTTCGGTAGTAACTTGATCTAAAGTTTCATGATCATCATCATTAGCTTCCTCACTAATTGGTGTAGGAATCACTGGAACTGATTTCTGTGATGAACTACTTTCCAATTCGGGAGAAGGTACAATTACCTTATCAAGTTTTACTTTCCTCCCACTCACTTCTTTCGAGAGAAACTCCTTCTCTAGAAAGCATCCATTCTTAGCAACAAAATATCTTGGCTTCGGATCTGTGATAGAAGGTGTACCCAACAGTTTCTTTTGGGTATCCTATGAAGACGCACTACTCTGATTTGGGTTTGAGCTTATCAGTTTGAAACTTTTTCACATAAGCATCGCAACCCCAAACTTTAAAAAATGACAGCTTTGGTTTCTTGCCAAACCATAGTTCATACGGTGTCATCTCAACGGATTTAGATGGTGCCCTATTTAACGTGCAGCTGTCTCTAATGCATAACCCCAAAAAGATAGCGGTAAATCAGCAAGAGAGATCATAGATTGCACTATATCCAATAAAGTACGGTTATGATGTTCGGACACACCATTACGCTGTGGTGCTCCAGGTGGCATGAGTTGCAAAACTACTCCGCATTGTTTCAAATGAAGACCAAACTCGTAACTCAAATATTCTCCTCCATGATCAGATCGCAGAAACTTTATTTTCTTGTTACAATGATTTCCACTTCACTCTGAAATTCTTTGAACTTTTCAAATGTTTCAGACATATGTTTCATCATGTAGATATACCCATATCTGCTCAAATCATCTGTGAATGTCAGAAAATAATGGTACCTGCCATGAGCCTCAACACTCATCGGACCCCATACATCAGTATGTATTATTTCCAATAAGTTAGTTGCTCGCTCCATTGTTCTGGAGAACGGAGTCTTAGTCATCTTGCCCATGAGGCATGGTTCGCAAGCATCAAGTGATTCATAATCAAGTGATTCCAAAATCCCATCAGCATGGAGTTTCTTCATGCGCTTTACACCAATATGACCTAAACGGCAGTGCCACAAATAAGTTGCACTATCATTATTAACTTTGCATCTTTTGGCTTCAATATTATAAATATGTGTATCACTACGATCGAGATTCAATAAACCATTCACATTGGGTGTATGACCACAGAAGGTTTTATTCATATAAACAGAATAACAATTATTCTTTGACTTAAATGAATAACCGTATTGCAATAAACATGATCCAATCATATTATGCTCAACGCAAACACCAAATAACATTTATTTTAGGTTCAACACTAACCCCGAAGGTAAAGGGAGTGTGTGATGGTGATCTTATCAACCTTGGAATTACTTCCAACACACATCGTCACCTCGCCCTCAACTAGTCTTTGTTTATTTTGCAACTCCCGTTTCGAGTTACTACTTTTAGCAGCTGAACCAGTATCAAATACCGAGGGGTTTTCTATAAACACTATTAAAGTACACATCAATAACATGTATATCAAATATACCTTTGGTGACTTTGCCATCCTTCTTATCCACCAAGTATCTAGGGAAGTTCCACTTCAAGTGACCATTTCCTTTGCAGTAGAAGCACTCAGTTTTTAGGCTTGGGTCTAGCTTTTGGCTCCTTCATGGGAGTGGCAACTTGCTTGCCATTATTCGTGAAGTTCCCTTTCTTTCCCTTGCCCTTTTACTTGAAACTAGTGGTCTTGTGAACCATCAACACTTGATACTTTTGTTGATTTCTACCTTCTTCGATTTCAGCATCAGGAAGAGCTTCGGAATCGTTTCTGTTATCCCTTGCATATTATAGTTCTTCATGAAGTTCTAGTGACTTGGTGATAGTGACTAGAGAACTCTGTCAATCACTGTCTTATATGGAAGATTAACTCCCACTTGATTCAAGTGATTGTAGTACTCAGACAATCCGAGAACATGCTCACTGGTTGAGCTATTCTCCTCCATCTTGTAGGCAAGGAACTTGTCAGAGGTCTCATACCTCTGGACTCGGGTATGAGTCTGAAATACCAATTTCAACTCTTAGAACATCTTATATGTTCCATGGCGTTCAAAACATTTTTGACGTCCCGTTTCTAAGCCGTAAAGCATGGTGCACTAAACTATCAAGTAGTCATCATACCGAGATTTGTCAAACGTTCATAACGTCTGTATCTACTCCTGCAATAGGTCCGTCACCTAGCGGTGCATCAAGAACATAATACTTTTGTGCAGCAATGAGGATAACCCATCACGGAGCTAGTCCGCATCATTGCTACTAACATCTTTCAACTTATTTTTCTCTAGGAACATATCAAAAAGAAACAGGGAGCTAAATCGCAAGCTATTGATCTACAACATAGACATGCAAATACTATTAGGACTAAGTGATAAATTAAAGTTCAATTAATCATATTACGTAAGAACTCCCACTTAGATAGACATCCCTCTAATCATCTAAGTGATCACGTGATCCATATCAACTAAACCATAACTGATCATCACGTGAGATGGAGTAGTTTTCAATGGTGAACATCTCTATGTTGATCATATCTACTATATGATTCACGCTTGACCTTTCGGTCTCAGTGGTCCGAGGCCATATCTGCATATGCTAGGCTCGTCAAGTTTAACCCGAGTATTCTGCATGTGCAAAAGTGTCTTACACCCGTTGTAGATGAACGTTGAGCTTATCACACCCGATAATCACGTGGTGTCTCGGCACGACGAACTTTGGCAACGGTGCATACTCAGGGAGAACACTTTTACCTTGAAATTTAGTGAGAGATCATCTTATAATGCTACTGTCAAACAAAGCAAAATAAGATGCATAAAGGATAAACATCACATGCAATCAATATAAGTGATATGATATGGCCATCATCATCTTGTGCCTTTGATCTCCATCTCCAAAGCACCGTCATGATCACCATTGTCACCGGCGCAACACCTTGATCTCCATCATAGCATCATTGTCGTATCGCCAACTATTGCTTCTACGACTATCGCTGCCGCTTAGTGATAAAGTAAAGCAATTACAGGGCGATTGCATTGCATACAATAAAGCGACAACCATATGGCTCCTGCCAGTTGCCGATAACTCCGTTACAAAACATGATCATCTCAAACAATAAACATAGCATCATGTCTTGACCATATCACATCACAACATGCCATGCAAAAACAAGTTAGATGTCCTCTACTTTGTTGTTGCAAGTTTTACGTGGCTGCTACGGGCTGAGCAAGAACCGTTCTTACCTACGCATCTAAACCTCACTGCTGCAAAGATTCTGTGTATAAGGTTTTTCCTAGTAGTGTCAATCTCGTTACCGGCAAGTCTCTTTACTTGTTTTGTAATACATCATCCCGCAACTAACTCATTAGTTGCATTGCTTGCAAGGCTTATAGTGATGTGCATTACCGAGAGGGCCCAGAGATACCTCTCCGACAATCGGAGTGACAAATCCTAATCTCGATCTATGCCAACTCAACAAGTACCATCGGAGACACCTGTAGAGCACCTTTATAATCACCCAGTTACGTTGTGACGTTTGGTAGCACACAAAGTATTCCTCCAGTAATCGGGAGTTGCATAATCTCATAGTCATAGGACATGTATAAGTCATGAAGAAAGCAATAGCAGTAAACTAAAATGATCAAGTGCTAAGCTAACGGAATGGGTCAAGTCAATCACATTATTCTCTAAGGATGTGACCCCGTTAATCAAATGACAACTAATGTCTATGGCTAGGAATCTTAACCATCTTTGATTCAACGAGCTAGTCAAGTAGAGGCATACTAGTGACACTCTGTTTGTCTATGTATTCACACATGTACTAAGTTTCCGGTTAATACAATTCTAGCATGAATAATAAACATTTATCATGTTATAAGGAAATAAATAATAACTTTATTATTGCCTCTAGGGCATTTTTCCTTCAGCACGATGTTCCTTGGATCTTCTGCAGCTAACCCATATATGGTGTTGAATGCTCTCCACTGGCTACCATCTATGAGGTGTCTCAGTTCGGATCATCTCCATCGTCGGGCTTCTTCCTCTTCGCGTGCCAGCGCATGAGCTTTGCTTCCTTAGGATCTATGAAATACCGCTGCATACGGGGAGTGATCATAAAGTACCATACAACTTTATGAGGAGCTTTCTTTCCTACCTTCTTGTATCGAGAAGCATTTCACACGGGACAGCTAGTTTTTTCCGTGTGCTCCCCCCAATAAATGATGCAATCGTTGATGCATGTGTGGTACCTAATGTGCGGAAAATCAAAAGGGCAAACGATTTTCTTGGCCTCCTCGACACTAGTAGGACACAGGTTCCCCGCGGGAAGAACTTTATTATGTAGATACTTCAAATGCTCATCGAGGCTTTTGTCAGTCCATTTGTTTTTGCCCTTCGTCTTTAGAAGTTCGAGCATGAAAATCAAGCAGGTCACCTTGGGATCGCAACCGTCATACAATGGAGTCTTTGAGTCTACTTCAAGTTGCGCCAGCTTGGCCTCCTCTCTAGAAGCAGCTCTCTCGCTAGTCGTACTCTTGCGAAGGAGGTCTCGAACATGAGGGTCATGCACGAATGCACTTAGTAGCGTCGAAGACTGCGGCATGACCGCCGCCTCTTCTCCGCCATGTCTGGACTCTTCTTCGTCGTGTCCGGAATCTTCTCCGCCGCCATCATTTCCGGACTCTTCCCCGTCGCCATGTCCGGCGCCATCTTCTTCGTGTCAATCGTTCATCTATTCGTCTAGCCCCATGTCGTTATTCCCTGCCATGTGGACGTCCTCCTCCTCATCATCATCTTCTTCACTTATCCACCGAGTATAGCCATCCACGAAACCATTCATCAGCAGGTGCGCCTTCAAAGTGGCACGACCAAAAGGGTCCAAAAGGTCTCCTTCTTTGCATCTTGCACATGGACATCTAATCATAGTCCGATTATTCGCATACATGTCCATCACCACGGATTGCATGTATCGCTCCACGTTCCATCCACTCACCTTCATGACCGACTGCACGGTATGACAAGTAAAAGGTTAAAAACAAAATGCACGCATGCTACAAAGTCATATAAAAATTTGGCATGACCTTGCCTAAAAATAGGACATACCGAGTTTGCTCGAAATTCACCGAAACGGAAATAAATCGACATTTCGGCAAAACATAAGCAACTCGGCAGCATGTCACTCGCATAAATCTCTCCATATCCCAAACACATATATTCTCATTCACACACATATTTTCATTCTTGAAATGAACAACTTTTTACTCACCTATATATATCTCCCGATAGAGACTGAGCACGGTTACATGAGGCCTTTCGCTACCGGTACGGATCGAAAATGGGGATGGCTAAATAGCTAGCTAGATCTATTAGTTGGGGATGAGAGATGACTCTAGCTAATTAATGGAGAGAGAGTTATGGTGGAGGGGGCATTAATGGGGAGAGAAGAGAGGTAGGAGGATGAGAGAGATGAGAGGCCATTTATGGAGGAGAGTTATGGTGGAGGGGGACATTAATGAGGAGAGAAGAGAGGTAGAAGGAAGAGATAAGAAGGGCAACAATGGTGGATAGAGGAGAGCAGAAAGGAGGGGGAGGAGGGGGAGGGGGAGGGGGTGAAAAGGTGGCACAAGCCGCAACTAGCAGTAGCGCTGCTTCCCAAAAAACGCTGCTGCTATGGTACATAGTAGTAGCACTTTCCAGGAAACGCGCTACTACTAAGTGGGGCCCATTAGCCGTAGTCGTGCTGTAAAATAAAGCGCTACTGCTAAAATCTTAGTAGTAGCGCTGTTTTCTGGACATCGCTAGTACTACAGCTAGCGTCGGTGGGAGCGTTGGGTCCCCTTTAGTAGTAGCGCTTTATCTGCTTCCAGCACTACTGCTAAAGGATTACTTGTAGCGCTGCCCCGGACGAGTGCTACTGCTACTTAGCAGCAGTGCTTCCTTTTAAAAAGTGCTATTGGTGAGCTCCTGTGTATAAGAATTTCCCTAGTAGTGTGTCGTATGACTTGGACCGGGTCTATTGGAAGTCATTTATATTGTACGTCGTGATTGAAACATTTGACCTTTAGTAATACAGGAATTGTTCCGCAAAAAAAGCCATCTGTTGCATCATATACAACCAGTCCACAGATGGATCGCTGGAGTTTGCACATTTTGTTAGCACCTTTCGGATTGACAAAACCTTCTGGTTGCATCATATACAACTCTTCTTTAATAAATCCATTAAGGAATGCAGTTTTTATTTATCCATTTGCCAGATTTCATAAAATGCAGCAATTACTAACATGATTCGGACAGACTCAAGCATAGATACGAGTGAGAAACTCTCATCGTAGTCAACACCTTGAACTTGTCGAAAACCTTTTGCGACAATTCTAGATTTGTAGATAGTAACACTACTATCAGCGTCCGTCTTCCTCTTGAAGATCCATTTATTTTCTATGGCTTGCCGATCATCGGCAAAATCCATCAAAGTCCATACTTCGTTCTCATACATGGATTATATCTCAGATTTCATGGCCCAAACCATTTCGCGGAATCTGGGCTCATAATCGCTTCCTCATAGTTTGCAAGTTCGTCATGGTCTAGTAACATGACTTCCAGAACAGGATTACCGTACCACTCTGGTGCGGATCTCACTCTGGTTTACCTACGAGATTCAGTAGTAACTTGATCTGAAGTTACATGATCATCATCATTAGCTTCCTCACTAATTGGTGTAGTTGTCACAAGAACAGATTTCTGTGATGAACTACTTTCCAATAAGGGAGAAGGTACAATTACCTTATCAAGTTTTCTACTTTCCTCCCACTCACTTCTTTCGAGAGAAACTCCTTCTCCAGAAAGTTTCCGAATTTAGCAACAAAAGTCTTGCCTTCGGATCTGTGATAGAAGGTGTATCCAATAGTTTCCTTTGGATATCCTATGAAGACACATTTCTCCGATTTGGGTTCGAGCTTATCAGGTTGAAGCTTTTTCACATAAGCATCGCAACCCAAAACTTTCAGAAACGACAACTTTGGTTTCTTGCCAAACCACAGTTCATAAGGCGTCGTCTCAACGGATTTTGATGGTGCCCTTTTAACGTGAATGCAGCTGTCTTTAATGCATAACCCCAAAACGATAGTGGTAGATCGGTAAGAGACATCATAGATCGCACCATATCTAATAAGGTATGGTTATGACGTTCGGACACACCATTTACATTGTGGTGTTCCAGGTGGCATGAGTAGTGAAACTATTTCACATTGTTTTTAACTGAAGGCCAAACTCGTAACTCAAATACTCTTCTCTACGATCAGATCGTAGAAACTTTATTTTCTTGTTACGATGATTTTTCACTTCACTCTAAAATTCTTTGAACTTTTCAAATGTTTCAGACTTATGTTTCATCAAGTAGATATACTCATATCTGCTCAAATCATCTGTGAAGATCAGAAAATAATGATACCTGTCGCGAGCCTCAATATTCATCGGACCACATACATCAGTATGTATGATTTCCAACAAGTCTATTGCTCGCTCCATTGTTCCAAAGAACAGAGTCTTAGTCATCTTGCCCATGAGGCATGGTTCGCAAGCATCAACTGATTCATAATCAAGTGATTCCAAAAGCCCATCAGCATGGAGTTTCTTCATGCGCTTTACACCAATATGACCTAAACGGCAGTGCTACAAATAAGTTGCACTATCATTATTAACTTTGCATCTTTTGGTTTCAATATTATGATTATGTGTATCACTATGATCGAGATCCAACGAACTATTTTCATTGGGTGTGTAACCATATAAGGTTTTATTCATGTAAACAAAACAACAATTTATTCTCTTACTTAAATGAATAACCGTATTACAATAAACATGATCAAATCATATTCATGCTCAACGCAAACACCAAATAACACTTATTTAGGTTCAACACTAATCCCGAAATTATAGGGAGTGTGCGATGATGATCATATCAATCTTGGAACCACTTCCAACACACATCGTCACTTCACCCTTAACTAGTCTCTGTTTATTCTGCAACTCCCGTTTCGAGTTACTAATCTTAGCAACTGAACTAGTATCAAATACTGAGGGTTTGCTATAAACACCAGTAAAGTACACATCAATAACATGTATATCAAATATACTTATGTTCACTTTGCCATCCTTCTTATCCGCCAATCACTTGGGGTAGTTCCGCTTCCAGTGACCAGTCCCTTTGCAGTAGAAGCACTTAGTCTCAGGCTTAGGACCAGACTTGGGCTTCTTCACTTGAGCAGCAACTTGCTTGCCATTCTTCTTGAAGTTCCCCTTCTTCCCTTTTCCCTTTTCTTGAAACTAGTGGTCTTGTCAACCATCAACACTTGATGTTTTTCTTGATTTCTACCTTCGTTGATTTCAGCATCACGAAGAGCTTGGGAGTTGTTTCCGTTATCCCTTGCATATTATAGTTCATCACGAAGTTCTACTAACTTGGTGATGGTGACTAGAGAATTATGTCAATCACTATCTTATCTGGAAGATTAACTCCGACTTGATTCAACCGATTGTAGTACCCAGACAATCTGGGCACATGCTCACTAGTTGAGCGATTCTCCTCCATATTTTAGCTATAGAACTTGTTGGAGACTTCATATCTCTCAACTCGGGTATTTGCTTGAAATATTAACTTCAACTCCTGGAACATCTCATATGGTCCATGACGTTCAAAACGTCTTTGAAGTCCCGATTCTAAGCCGTTAAGCATGGTGCACTAAACTATCAAGTAGTCATCATATTGAGCTAGCCAAACGTTCATAACGTCTGCATCTGCTCCTGGAATAGGTCTGTCACCTAGCGGTGCATCAAGGACATAATTCTTCCGTGCAGCAATGAGGATAAACCTCAGATCACGGATCCAATCCGCATCATTGCTACTAACATCTTTCAACACAATTTTCTCTAGGAACATATCAAAATAAACATATGAAAGCAACAACGCGAGCTATTGATCTACAACATAGATATGCTAATACTACCAGGACTAAGTTCATGATAAATTAAAGTTCAATTAATCATATTACTTAAGAACTCCCACTTAGATAGACATCCCTCTAATCCTCTAAGTGATTACGTGATCCAAATCAACTAAACCATGTCCGATCATCACGTGAGATGGAGTAGTTTCATTGGTGAACATCTCTATGTTGATCATATCTACTATATGATTCACGCTCGACCTTTCGGTCTCCGTGTTCCGAGGCCATATCTGCATATGCTAGGCTCGTCAAGTATAACCCGAGTATTCTGCGTGTGCAAAACTGGCTTGCACCCGTTGTAGATGGACGTAGAGCTTATCACACCCGATCATCACGTGGTGTCTGGGCACGACGAACTTTGGCAACGGTGCATACTCAGGGAGAACACTTCTTGATAATTTAGTGAGAGATCATCTTATAATGCTACCGTCAATCAAAGCAAGATAAGATGCATAAAAGATAAACATCACATGCAATCAATTATAAGTGATATGATATGGCCATCATCATCTTGTGCTTGTGATCTCCATCTTGGAAGCACCGTCGTGATCACCATCGTCACCGGCGCGACACCTTGATCTCCATCGTAGCATCGTTGTCGTATCGCCAATCTTATGCTTCCACGACTATCACTACCGCTTAGTAATAAAGTAAAGCATTACATCGCGATTGCATTGCATACAATAAAGCAACAACCATATGGCTCCTGCCAGTTGCCGATAACTCGGTTACAAAACATGATCATCTCATACAATAAAATTTAGCATCATGTCTTGACCATATCACATCACAACATGCCCTGCAAAAACAAGTTAGACGTCCTCTACTTTGTTGTTGCAAGTTTTACGTGGCTGCTACGGGCTTAAGTAAGAACCAGTCTCACCTACGCATCAAAACCACAACGATAGTTTGTCAATTTGACTCCATTTTAACCTTCGCAAGGACCGGGCGTAGCCACACTCGGTTCAACTAAAGTTGGAGAGACTGTCGCCCGCAAGCCACCTATGTGCAAAGCATGTCGGGGGAACCGGTCTCGCGTAAGCGTACGCGTAATGTTGGTCCGGGTCGTCTCGTCCAACAATACCGCCGAACCAAAGTATGACATGCTGGTAGGCAGTATGACTTATATCGCCCACAACTCACTTGTGTTCTACTCGTGCAAATAACATCAAACCATAAAACCTAGGCTCGGATGCCACTGTTGGGGAACGTAGTAATTTCAAAAAATTTCCTACGCACACGCAAGATCATGGTGATGCATAGCAACGAGAGGGGAGAGTGTTGTCTACGTACCCTCGTAGACCGTTCGCGGAAGCGTTATATCAACGCGGTTGATGTAGTCATACGTCTTCACGTCCGACCGATCCAAGTACCGAAAGCACGGCACCTCCGAGTTCTGCACACGTTCGGCTCGGTGACGTCCTCGCCTTCTCGATCCAGCAAGAGGGGCGAAGTAGTAGATGAGTTCCGGCAGCACGACGGCGTGGTGATGGTGTTGGTGAAGAACAATCTCTACAGGGCTTCGCCTAAGCACTATGAAAACTATGATAGAGGATAAACTAGAGGAGATGGGGTTGCCGGCACACGGCTTGGTGTTTCTTGATGTGTCCTTTGTGCTAGCCCTACCCCTCTATTTATATGTTGAGCCCTGGGGTCGAAACTTGGAGTAAAAGCCTCCACAAAGTCGGTTTCACCCGAAAGGCAAGAGTCCTTCTCGGACTCCAGGGCCAGACGCCAGGGTTCCCGGCGTCTGGACCCAGACGCCAGGGACCCTGGCGTATGGCCCCTGGACTCCGCAAAACTTCCTTTTGCGCTTTCCAAAAACCTTGTGGGCTTTCCCCTTTGGCCCAAATAACGTGTTCTCGTACCCAAACATTTCGGGAAACATCCGGAACCCCTTCCGGTGATTTCCGGAACCCTTCCGGTGACCAAACATTATTATCACATATATCAAACTTTATCTCCGGACCATTCCGGAGTTCCTCGTCATGTCCGTGATCTCATCCCGGACTCCGAACAACATTCGGTCACCAACATACATAACTCACATAGTACTATATCGTCAACGAACGTTAAGCGTGCGGACCCTATGGGTTCGAGAACTATGTAGACATGACCGAGACACGTCTCCGGTCAATAACCAATAGCGGGACCTGGATGCCCATATTGGCTCCTACATATTCTACGAAGATCCTTATCGGTCAGACCGCATAACAACATATGTTGTTCCCTTTGTCATCGGTATGTTACTTGCCCGAGATTCGATCGTCGGTATCCAATACCTAGTTCAATCTCGTTACCGACAAGTCTCTTTACTCGTTCCGTAATACATCATCTCGCAACTAACATATTAGTTGCAATGCTTGCAAGAATTATGTGATGTGCATTACCGAGAGGGCCCAGAGATACCTCTCCGACAATCGGAGTGACAAATCCTAATCTCGAAATACGCCAACCCAACATCTACCTTTGGAGACACCTGTAATGCTCCTTTATAATCACCCAGTTACGTTGTGACGTTTGGTAGCACCCAAAGTGTTCCTCCGGCAAACGGGAGTTGCATAATCTCATAGTCATAGGAACATGTATAAGTCATGAAGAAAAGCAATAGCAACATACTAAACGATCGGGTGCTAAGCTAATGGAATGGGTCATGTCAATCAGATCATTCAACTAATGATGTGATCCCGTTAATCAAATAACAACTCTTTATCCATGGTTAGGAAACATAACCATCTTTGATTAACGACCTAGTCAAGTAGAGGCATACTAGTGACACTCTGTTTGTCTATGTATTCACACATGTATTATGTTTCCGGTTAATACAATTCTAGCATGAATAATAAACATTTATCATGATATAAGGAAATAAATAATAACTTTATTATTGCCTCTAGGGCATATTTCCTTCAAGTATGACAACGATCTCTTCCTGTAGCCTTTGGAGTTGCTTCACACTTATGGACTTTCAACAGATAACGTCAAAGAAGTTGCAGAGACCAGTAAGCGTGGCACGGACGTGCTTCTCCATTATCCCTCTAATGGCAACCGAGAGTATATGCGTCATCATCACATGACAGTCATGAGACTTCATCCCGCTGAACCTTTTCTTCTTGGGGTCTAGAAATCTACTTATCATCCCACAGTAACCGAAGCTGACTTTGATTCCCATAAGGCACTTGATGAATTGATTGATCTTCTTCGCACTTAAGGTGAAGCAAGAAGGGGGCAATAATTCTCCTCCTTCTTGTTGACTTTTCAGCCCCTTTCCCCCTCCCCCGTCTCCATCTCCTTCGTCGACTTTTTATGGTGGAGATCTTTCCCGATCTTCAAATCTTCCAAGTCTTTCCTTGACTTCGGCCCATCCTTGGTCTTCTCCGGCATGTTCATCAGTGTGTCCAGCAAGATCTCGAGGACATTCTTCGTGATATGCATTGGATCAACGCAATGAGGCATGTCGTGATTGGGCCAGTACTCCAAGTCCCAGAAAACAGACCTCTCGTTTTCCATACCTTCAGTAGCGGCTCCGGCGCCTTTTCATCTTTCCCGGCACGGGGCACTGTTCCTAGTTTTTCAACAGCTCGTTGATTTCGGCGCCGCTCCTCTTACATGGAGGTCCTCGATGCTCAGCCAACCCATTGAATAAATCTCCACGCTTTCTCCATGGGTCATCCTTATCGAGCCATCTATGACACCCCATGTACATGATTTTCCCGGACCCGCCATCCTTCGTTGACGTAAGCTGCTGAGACCTTGTGTCATCCATGCACCTCGTGCAACCGCAATATCCATGGCACACCAGGACTAGTGTACCCGTAACCGAGATAGTCATGCACCGTCGTCATCAGCGTGGCTCTCTTATGGAAATACTCTCCTTTGCTGGCGTCCCATGTCCATGTCGGTGTTTTCCATGACATGTCTAGCTCCTCTTGCAGAAGCCCCATATACAAGTTAATCTTATTTCCTGGTTGTTTCGAACCTTGAATCAGCATGCTCATGTGTATGTACTTTGTCTTCATGCACTTACATGCGGGGGGGGGGGATTGTACATTCATACAAAGAGGGGCCATGTGCTGTGGTTAGTGTTATGGTTTCCAAACGGATTCATGCCATTGGTATTCGCACCAAGCACGTATTGGGGAACGTAGTAATTTCAAAAAAAATCCTACGCACACGCAAGATCATGGTGATGCATAGCAACAAGAGGGGAGAGTGTTGTCTACGTACCCTCATAGACCGTAAGTGGAAGCGTTATAACAACGCGGTTGATGTAGTCGTACGTCTTCACGATCGACCGATCCTCAGCACCAAACGTACGGCACCTTCGCGTCCAGCACACGTCAGCTCGGTGACGTCCCACGAGCTCACGATCCAGTAGAGCTTCCGGGAAGAGCTTCGTCAGCACGACGGCGTGGTGACGGTGATGATGATACTACCGACGCAGGGCTTCGCCTAAGCACCACTGCGATATGACCGAGGTGGATTATGGTGGAGGGGGGCACCGCACACGGCTAAGAGATCAATGATCAATTTTTGTGTCCATGGAGTGCCTTAATACGTCTCCGACGTATCTATAATTTTTGTTTGCTCCATGCTATGTTATCTACTGTTTTGGGCAATATTGGGCTTTATTATCCACTTTTATATTATTTTTGGGACTAACCTATTAACCGGAGGCCCAGGCTAGAATTGTTGTTTTTTGCCTATTTCAGTGTTTCAAAGAAAAGGAATATCAAACGGAGTCGAAACGGAACGAAATCAGCTGGAGAAGTTATTTTTGGAAGGAAAGCTACCGGATGGACTTGGACCCCACATCAGGAGCCAAGGGAGGTGCTCACGAGGGTGGGGGCACACCCCCCAGGGCGCGCCCCCTGCATCGTGGGGCCCCCGAAGCTCCACCGACGTACTTCCTGCAGCCATATATACCTAGTATCCTAAAACTTCCAGAACAGACAACAGATCGGAAGTTCCGCCGCCAGAAGCCTCCGTAGCCACCGAAACCAATCTAGACCCGTTCCGGCACCCTGCCGGAGGGGAATCCCTCTCTGGTGGCCATCTTCATCATCCCACTGCTCTCCATGACGAGGAGGGAGTAGTTCTCCCTCGGCGCTGAGGGTATGTACCGGTAGCTATGTGTTTGATCTCTCTCTCTCTCTCTCGCTCTCTTTCGTGTTCTTAAGGTGGTACGATCTTGATGTATCGCGAGCTTTGCTATTATAGTTGGATCTTATGTTTCTCCTCCCACTCTTCTCTCTTGTAATGAATTGGGTTTCCCTTTGAAGTTATCTTATCGGATTGAGTCTTTAAAGATTTGAGAACACTTGATGTATGTCTTGTCGTACGTATCTGTGGTGACAATGGGATACCACGTGATTCACTTGATGTATGTTTTGGTGATCAACTTGCGGGTTCCGCCCATGAATCTATGCATAGGGGTTGGCACATGTTTTCGTCGTGATTCTCCGGTAGAACTTTGGGGCACTCTTTGAGGTCCTTTGTGTTGGTTGAATAGATGAATCTGAGATTGTGTGATGCATATTGTATAATCATACCCACGGATACTTGAGGTGACATTGGAGTATCTAGGTGACATTAGGGTTTTGGTGATTTGTGTCTTAAGGTGTTATTCTAGTACGAACTCTAGGTCTGTTTGTGACACTTATAGGAATAGCCCAACGGATTGATTGGAAAGAATAACTTTGAGGTGGTTTCGTACCCTACCATAGTCCTGTCTATGATTCGGATGTGGTATATATATTATCTTTATAACTATTGGCTCATTTATTGTTTATGAAAATTATGCCGACCAACATGACATAGATTTTATTTATGTAGGATGTATGTGAATCGGAAATTCCAACCGACCCTATTGTCGAGAGGTTAAATTTAGTTGAAGAAGAAAACAATTTGTTGAAGGAAAAAATAAAAAAATTTGAGGAGGAGAAGATGATATTGGAGTTGCATGTTGCGGATGTCGTCGATGATCACAAGATCAAGATGGATGCAATGCGCTTGAAGATTAGAAAATATGCCATTCATACCGAGGCTTGGTATCATTATGCCGTTGGATCAATTGTTACCTTGGTTGCAATTATGATCGCATTTGTTTTCGCATTGAAATGTTTTACATAGTTTCAATGTATGGTTTAATTAATTAGATGCTCCGGAGAGCTATATGTTGTTAGATGAGAACTATGTATGTACTTTGGTTTTAATGTGATGATGAACTTCTATTAATTTGGACACTTAATTATATATAATGCACGCAGATGAACCGGCAATGGATGTACGGTGACAGACACACCTCCGAGTACATTAAGGGCGTGCATGAGTTTCTCGATGCGGCTGAGGCAAACAAGCAGAATGGTTTTATGTGTTGTCCATGCACTGAATGTGGGAATACGAGGTCTTACTCTAACCGGAAAATCCTTCACTCCCACCTGCTTTACAAGGGTTTCATGCCACACTATAATATTTGGACGAGGCACGGAGAAATAGGGGTTATGATGGAAGACGGCGAAGAAGAAGAGTACGATGACAACTATGTGCCCCCTGAATACGGTGATGCTGCAACGGGGGGAGCTGGTGAAGATCAAGAGGAACCAGACGATGTGCCCAATGATGCTGCAACGGGTGAAGCTGCTGAAGATCAAGAGGAACCAGATGATGTGCCCGATGATGATGATCTCCGCCGGGTCATTGTCGATGCAAGGACGCAATGCGGAAGTCAAAAGGAGAAGCTGAAGTTCGATCGCATGTTAGAGGATCACAAAAAAGGGTTGTACCCCAATTGCGAAGATGGCAACACAAAGCTCGGTACCGTACTGGAATTGCTGCAGTGGAAGGCAGAGAATGCTGTGGCTGACAAAGGATTTGAGAAGCTACTGAAAATATTGAAGAAGAAGCTTCCAAAGGATAACGAATTGCCCGACAGTACATACGCAGCAAAGAAGGTCGTATGCCCTCTAGGATTGGAGGTGGAGAAGATACATGCATGCCCTAATGACTGCATCATGTACCGCGGTGCATACAAGGATCTGAACGCATGCCCGGTATGCAGTGCATTGCGGTATAAGATCAGACGAGATGACCCTGGTGATGTTGACGGCGAGCCCCACAGGAAGAGGGTTCCTGCGAAGGTGATGTGGTATGCTCCTATAATACCACGGTTGAAACGTCTGTTCAGAAACGAAGAGCATGCCAAGTTGATGCGATGGCACAGTGAGGACCGGAAGAAAGACGGGAAGTTGAGAGCACCCGCTGACAGGTCGCAGTGGAGAAAAATCAAGACAAAGTACTGGGATGAGTTTGCAAAGGACCCAAGGAATGTATGGTTTGCTTTAAGCGCGGATGGCATTAATCCTTTCAGGGAGTAGAGCAGCAATCACAGCACCTGGCCCATGACTCTATGTATGTATAACCTTCCTCCTTGGATGTGCATGAAGCGGAAGTTCATTATGATGCCAGTTCTCATCCAAGGCCCTAAGCAACCCGGCAACGACATTGATGTGTACCTAAGGCCATTAGTTGAAGAACTTTTACAGCTGTGGAATGGAAACGGTGTACGTACGTGGGATGAGCACAGACAGGAGGAATTTAACCTAAAGGCGTTGCTATTCGTGACCATCAACGATTGGCCCGCTCTCAGTAACCTTTCAGGACAGACAAACAAAGGATACCACGCATGCACGCACTGTTTAGATGACACTGAAAGTATATACCTGGACAAATGCAGGAAGAATGTGTACCTGGGCCATCGTCGATTTCTTCCGACCAACCATCAATGTCGAAAGAAAGGCAAGCATTTCAAAGGCGAGGCAAATCATCGGAAGAAGCCCGCCATGCGTACCGGTGATCACGTACTTGCTATGGTCAATGATTTACACGTAATCTTTGGAAAGGGTCCCGGCGGACTAGCTGTTCCGAATGACGCTGAGGGACACGCACCCATGTGGAAGAAGAAATCTATATTTTGGGACCTACCCTACTGGAAAGACCTAGAGGTCCGCTCTTCAATCAACGTGATGCACGTGACGAAGAACCTTTGCGTGAACCTGCTAGGCTTCTTGGGCGTGTATGGGAAGACAAAAGATACACCTGAGGCACGGGAGGACCTGCAACGTTTGCACGAAAAAGACGGCATGCCTCCGAAGCAGTATAAAGGTCCTGCCAACTGCGCTCTTACGAAAGAAGAGAAATAAATCTTCTTTGAATGCCTACTCAGTATGAAGGTCACGACTGGCTTCTCGTCAAATATAAAGGGAATAATAAATATGCCAGAGAAAAAGTTTCAGAACCTAAAGTCTCATGACTGCCACGTGATTATGACGCAACTGCTTCCGGTTGCATTGAGGGGGCTTCTACCGGAAAACGTCCGATTAGCCATTGTGAAGCTATGTGCACTCCTCAATGCAATCTCTCAGAAGGTGATCGATCCAGAAATCGTACCAAGGCTAAGGAGTGATGTGGCGCAATGTCTTGTCAGTTTCGAGTTGGTGTTCCCACCATCCTTCTTCAATATCATGACGCACGTCCTAGTTCATCTAGTCGACGAGATTGCCATCCTGGGGCCCGTATTTCTACACAATATGTTCCCCTTTGAGAGGTTCATGGGAGTCCTAAAGAAATATGTCCGTAACCGCGCTAGGCCAGAAGGAAGCATCTCCATGGGCCATCAAACAGAGGATGTTATCGGGTTTTGTGTTGACTTCATTCCTGGCCTTAAGAAGATAGGTCTCCCTAAATCGCGGTATGAGGGGAGACTGACTGGAAAAGGCACTCTTGGAAGTGACTCAATAATATGCAGGGACGGATATTATTGGTCTCAAGCACACTACACAGTTCTACAGAACTCTACCTTGGTGACCCCGTATGTCGATGAACACAAGAACAGTCTGCGCTCCAAACACCCGAAGCAGTGCGACGACTGGATTACATGTGAACACATCAGGACTTTCAGCAGTTGGTTGGAAACACGTCTCAGAGGTGACAACACTGTTTGTGATGAGTTGTACTTGTTGTCCAGGGGACCATCTTTGACTGTATTGACTTACAAAGGATACGAGATAAATGGGAATACATTTTACACGATCGCCCAAGATCAAAAGAGCACCAACCAAAACAGCGGTGTCCGCTTTGATGCAGCAACCGAGAGCGGAAAGGACAGATATTATGGTTACATAGTGGACATATGGGAACTTGACTACGGACATGATTTTAAGGTCCCTTTGTTTAAGTGCAAATGGGTCAATCTGTCAGGCGACGGGGTACAGGTAGACCCACAGTACGGAATGACAACAGTGGATCTGAAAAATCTTGGGTACACTGACGAACCGTTCATCCTAGCCAATGATGTGGCACAGGTTATCTATCTGAAGGACATCTCTACCAAACCGAGAAATTTGAAAACTAATGGCTCTAACAGAAAGTTTATAATTTTTCTAAAACTAATGGCACTAACAGAAAGTTTATAATTTTGCTGACCTAAAAGCAAAAAGAATTAAAAAATAAAGCAAAAAAACAAAAGAAAATAAATAATACAGAAAACAAAACGAAAAAACTGAAAATAAAAATAAAAATAACAACAATAAGTATTTTGTTCTAAGTAGAAAGAAAATAAAATAAATAAAGCAACAAAGGAAACAAAAAAACTAAAGAAGTGTTTTCAAATTTGAAAACTAATGGCACTAACAGAAAGTTTATAATTTTTCTAAAACTAAAAGCAAAAAAATTAAAAAATAAAGCAAAAAACAAAAGAAAATAAATAATGCAGAAAACAAAACAAAAAAACTAGAATAAATAGGCAATAAAAGCAAAAAAAAGTGTTTTCAAATTTGAAAACTAATGGCACTAACAGAAAGTTCATAATTTTCGTGACCTAAAAGAAAAGAGAAATCACTAAAAGAAAAAAGAAATCACTAAAAAAAACTATAAGTATTTTGTTCTAAGTAGAAATGAAAAAATAAATAGCAAAAAAGAAAAAAAATGCCTATAATATTGGTTATGACTAACTAAAATTACCAAATTGAGTATAATGATAAAACACAGTAATATTAAATAGCAGGAAAAAGAATGACTCAAAAATCAATTTTTATACTAAAGTTATTCATAAACTAGTGATTCACACAAATTTTAAAAAATTCAAATTTAAACTATTCAAATTTTAAAACTAATGGCACTAACAGAAAGTTTATAATTTTTGTCACCTAAAAGAAAAAAATCACTAAAAAACTATAAGTATTTAGTTCTAAGTTGAAATGAAAAAATAAATAGTAAAAAAATGCCACCTACTGGGCCACCACGACCTGAATACGACTAGAAGCCCATCCATGGGCCAGGATTCAGGCCCGCAGGCATAGCGGTGTGAGATTAGGCCCAGAGGCCTGCAGTTCTGAGGAGTTCGATGGAGATGGCGGGGCAGCGCTTATAAACAGGTGCGGCCGCTCCTCAGCTAGCGAGGTGGGACTAAACATCCCACCGCACCGCGGCTTTGGCAGGCGTAGGCCTTTGGTCCCGGTTGGTGGCACCAACCGAGACTAAAGGGGGGCATTGGTCACGGTTCGTGGCACAAACCATGACCAATGCCCCCATTTAGTCCTGGTTGGTGCCACCAACCAGGACCGAAGGCCTCTTTTCAGCAGCCCAAAGGGCGGGAAGCAGCCCAAAGGGCGGGACCAAAGGCCGCCGCTTCCCGCCCTTTGGGCTGCTGAAAAGAGGCCTTTGGTCCCAGTTGGTGGCACCAACCGGGACCAAAGGGGGGCATTGGTCCCGGTTTGTGCCACGAACTGGGACCAAAGCCTTTCCTATATAACCAAACACTTGGGAAGTTTCCCCCCACCCGCCATTCTTCTCCAACGCCGCCAAGCTGCTGCGCTTCTCCTCGACGCCGGCCCCTGCCCCGATGTCGCCGTCGCCTCCCCTAGCCGCCCGAGGTCGCCGTCGCCGCCCGCTCGCCGTCGGCCGTGCCCTCGCCCGACGCCGCTCACCGCTCGCCACCCTGCCCCGACGCGCGTCGCGCGCCCCGGCCCGCCCGTCGTCGTCGCCCTGCCCCGCCCGTCGCCGTCGCCCCTGCCCCGCCCGTCGCCGTCGCCCTGCCCCTCCGTTGGTCCGGCTGGCGCCCCTCCCCTGTTTTTTTTCATATATTATATGCTTGTGTATATTGTGTATATTGCTTCTTTGTGTATATTATGTATATATGTCAGTATATATATTGTGTATATTGCTTCTTTTCAGATTTTTTTTTCATATATATGTTTGTATTTTGTATTTTGCTTTTTTATAAAAATGTATATATGTTTGTATGTTCTCTGTGTATATATGTTCATATATGCAAAAGTTAGATTTAAATATTTAGAAAAGGATTATCTATATATGTTCTCTGATTTAGTACATTTTAGGTTAGTTTCATTTCTAGAAAAGTTTTATATATTTAGGAGAGGAAAAAGGAAAATAAGAAGAGGAAAAAGGAGAAGAAGAGGACAGGAAGAAAAGGAAGAGGAGAAGAATAGGAGAGGAAGAAAAGGAAGAGGAGAAGAAGAAAAAATAGATTCTTCTTCTCCTCTATTCCTTTCTTCTTCTCCTCTTTTTTTTCTTTGATCTTCTCCTCTATTCCTTTCTTCTTCTCCTCTTTTTATTTCTTCTTCGTATTCTTATGTTTTATCGGGTCTGTCGTCGTCGATATACCCCTCCCGATAACTTCAACACGAGGGGGGGTCGATATACCCTCTCCCGATAACTTCAACACGAGGGGGGGTCGATATACCCCCTCCCGATAACTTCAACACGAGGGGGGCGATATATATACCACCTCCCGATAACTTCAACACGAGGGGGGGTCGATATACCCTAAATAGCAAGTATCGTCGGTGTGAGATACATGTGGCCGTCGGTGTCGGACAGTACATCCACGTCCCACAAGTGACGCGGGCGTCGACCCGCGTCACTTGTGGGACGTGGATGTAGTGTCCGACACAGACGGCCATATGTAACCCACGATACTTGCTATTTAGGGTTTCCTCTACCGCTCGGCGACCCTCGACTACCCTCGTTCCCGATAAAAAAAAGAGGAAGAAGAAGAAAAAAAGAGGAGAAGAAAGAATAGAGGAGTTCTTACTCCTCTATTCTTTCTTCTCCTCTTTTTTTTCTTCTTCCTCTTCTTTTTTTATCTCTTACTCCTCTATTCTTTCTTCTCCTCTTTTTTTCTTCTTCTTCCTCTTTTTTTATCCTTGAAGCGTTGTCGAGGCCACCCCAAACCCTAGAGAAGCAGCGTCGAGGCCACTAATTAATATTAGTTCTACGTTTGCCACTAATATATCCATCTGTCATGTTTGAATAATAATTGCCATGTTGTAAATATTTGTAGAAACTATGGACACCGCCCAAGACCAAGTACAAGAAGAGTTGTTGGGGGACATAATCGCATGAGGAAGTGATGTCGTCTGCTCGTTGTTTCTATACGACACCGATGGTCTGGAAGCAGCTGGCTATGATTATGATGGCTCCGGTGACCTAATGTCGGTGCAAGAAAGAGACCGTGAGGACGGCTCCGGTGACACAATGCCGGTGCAAGAAGGAGACCGTGCTGACGTCTCCGGTGACCGAACCGAGTCCAGCCAGGTATATATATTAGTTAAGCTTCTGCTGACTAGATAATTGATGCATTCATTGTTTTGGTATGTACACATATTAATTAAGTCTTTGTTCTTTTTTCTAGCCCTCCGGATCGAGCACAACTTCGGTAAAGAGACGAGGCCCGAAGAAAAAGTTGAGCTTGGATGAAAAGTTTGAGATCATAGCAATCGCGCCCGACGGCCAACCGATTGAACCCCTCCGGACAAAGAGCGCATTTGTTGCTTATTGCGGGGTTTTGGTTAGGGACAAGATCCCGATCAGCATCCAGCAATGGTTAAAGCCGGCTACAGAAGACCCTGAGGTGTCTTATGTCAATGATATGCAGAAAAATGATCTTTAGACTGAGCTGAAGTCAAATTTCACCCTACCGCCAGAGGATGATCCGGAGAAGCCAGTTAAAGAGCAATTAATCAAGTCTTTTTCTCTTAAGAGGATGGCAGAACTATTCAGGAGGTGGAAGAAAGAGCTGAATAAGTTTGTCAAAAATAAAGAGACACCAGAATTCAAGGGCAGATATGGGAAGATCAGAGATCACTGGCCTGCATTTGTGGCCCACAAGACATCGGAAAAGAGTAAGAAGATGTCAGCGACAAACAAGCAAAATGCTGCGAAGAAGAAGCATCACCATCGCACGGGGTCAGGTGGCTACCTCGTAGCCCGGCCTAAGTGGGCCAAGATTGAGAAGGATCTGGTTGATAAAGGGATCGAACCAGAGACAATTAACTGGCCACACCATTGCCGGACTTGGTTCTTCGGGGCTGGCGGAACCTTGGACCCTGTATCAGGGAAGTGCATTTGGACGAACGATCAAATGGACATACCAGTCAAGAAGCTTTAGCAGTATATCGAAGCAGCGCAGCATGGGACGTTCGTTCCAGACAGAGAGAATGACGAGCTCACAATGGCCCTCGAGAATCCTGAGCACCCTGGACGGACACGAGGCACGCCAGGCTCCATTCCGTGGATGGTTGGGTTTCCGGACGCAGGTGGTTACAAATGCCACGAGAGGAGGAAGAAAGCGGAGCAGACCCAACTGCAGGCGCTGCACGCTAGGGTACCGTGGATGCTATCCCATGGATGCTATCACGGAGTCTCAAAATTGCCACCTTATGACACAATGGATTAATATGAAGGTCAAGGCGGCTGTTGGCTCTGTTTTTCCTACTGAAACCGGCGCAACTTTTCACTGTCGGCCAATTCCAGAAGGATATGCTAGGGTGATGGTGGATGAAATAACGGAGGGATTTGAGGACCTCCAGCTTGACCACCCTACCGGTGAAGGGGAGACTCGGCTGGGTTCTGCTCTGAAGACTCCATGCCTATGGCGGAAGGAGCTCATCAACCTTCCGAACTGGACGCCTCCGCCTCCTCCTCCTCCTTCGGCGAGTCAGGGCACTCTGCCTCCTCCACCACCTCCTCCTCCGGCGAGTGACGATCAGGGCACTCGGCCGGCTCCTTCTCTGGCGCGTGGCGGCACTCCGCCTGCGCCGGCACGCCCGAGCAGCCAGCCTCCTCCTTCTCCGCCTCGTCAGCAAGGGCGGAAGAGACCTGCCGCCACTCCGGCTGCTCCGGTGCGTCATAGTCCTTCTCCTCCGCCTCGTAAGCAAGTAAAGAAGACAACCGCTCTGTCTGCTCTGTCGGCGTCTAGCAGTACAGCCAGAGGCGGGAGGACATACAGATTCGGTCCTTCTCTGAAGACTCCATAGAAGTTACCATACGAGAGGACCTCAGAGGAGAACGCCGAGATCGCGCGAGAAGAATTGAGGAACTTCTTTGAAGGGGTGAAAGCAAAGAAACATCCACCTCCGGAGGAGAAGGTAGATCCGGTGAAAGCGAAGCGCACTCTGGCTGCCCTGACAAAACCACCCAAGTCTCCGCCGAAAGGAAACTATGAGCGCATTATTGGAAAGGAATTTGCCGAAGCGGTGCGGTCAGGAAGTACTGTCAGTGATCAAAGGCTGAAAGAACGACGAGCTGGGAAACAAATTGCCCAGCTCGGCGAACAAGCGAAGCAATCGTGCCCCCCGCTCAAGGTGCCTAGCGACATCGTCGCTAATGATCCGAGGATGGTGCCCGGTTATAGCAATCTTGGAGATTACTTGCCCGACGATGTACATTATGATTTCATGGAGGTGCAGATACAAAGATACGAGTACGGGAAGCCTCTCGTCAAAGATGAAAGATCTCTATCAACGATGATGTGAAGATTGCATGATTGGTACTTGAAAATCTGCAGAGAGTCTGGGGGGGGAGTACTTTGTATGTGAGAGTTAAAAAGGAGCATGACCTCGTTGGAATTGATCTATTGCATGTTCCATTTGAGGAGTTCTTTCAGTTTTTCAATCAATTGGCCCTCGATAAAGCAACGGTCACCTGCTACTGTCTGTAAGTAGTACTACTTTTGTCATTAAGTCTCTCTATATAGCTCAGCTCTTTCATTGCATGTATTTATAATTATCCTCACTATATTATGCAGATTGAAGATCGTCGAATTGAAGAAAAGACAAATCGGTGATATTGGGTTCATTAACACAAATATCATAGATGCTACTCAGGTTAAATTTCATGCCGCAGATACCGAGGCCAACTTGCTACGATCGTTGGTAATAAATGAAAACAAAAATATAATACTCTTTCCTTACAACTTCAAGTGAGTGTTACTGTCTTGTGCATATTCGGTTTCCCTTATGTACTAGTCAAGGTTATAGTAATGTAATTGATGAGTTATGCATGCGTGTGCAGTTTCCACTATATTCTCCTAGAGATTAAGCTTGAGCAGGGACTAGTAACCGTCTTAGACTCAAGACGAAAAGATCCCCAGGACTATGCGGACATGACTCAAATGCTCGAGAAGTAAGTTAAATCGATCATTATCCACCATATCAGCAACTTTGTTCATTTCCTGATATATCAAGTAATTGTTTTCTTTGTCTCGCAGGGTTTGGAAAAAATTCACCAAAAAAGCTTCGGGACTCCCGAAGAAGCTGCAATTTAGACACCCGAAAGTAAGTACTATAGTAGCATGTTCCGCGCATCTCCTATTGATTCAGGTGCTAGTTTCATCAATACCATTTGGCATTCTTGCTTATCAGTTTGATTGACCTCTATTTCTTGTAAAGTGGTTGTGGCAGGAACAAGGGAATGATTTCTGTGGATACTACGTTTGCGAGTCCATCCGCCACACGACCTATGAGCAGGGCTACTCTGACGAACAATATGAAGTGCGTAAATAACAACATTCACAATTTTATTTTATTACCATCATTTGTGTTGAGTTTCATTCATTCATATATATATGTATTGACCCCCTTCTTCAAATTAGATGTTTCGGAAGCGGGATGAACTCCTAGCACCAGCTCGCATGTGAGCAATTCAAGAGGAATTGGCGGCATTCTTTCTTGACCACGTGATCGCTGAAGACGGAGAATACTATGTGGACCATGAGTCCATACGTTAGGAGATTATATTTGTAAGAGATAATTATTGTATATATGTAGCCGGTAGTGTCGGATAGATATACGAGAACTTGTTGTTCGACCAATCTCTCGGAGGAGGAGAGGTGGTCGATATCACTTCTCTCTGTATGCATATATGTTCATGACGATCTTCTGTTTCCTTCGTTTGCTTACTAGCTAGCTAGCGTGTCTAGTCCTCTCTATACGTATGTATAGTACGTAGTGTCGACCAAGCACGGACATAAGAGAGGACACTTCTCTCTATTAATTATAGCTACCTAACACAATATATGAAACACCTAAATTAAGCCCCCCAAAACCCCCAACCCCCCCCCCCTTTAAAAAAACAAAAATCCCAGCCACAGAAATGCTGACGCGTGGATGCCTATTGGTCCCGGTTGGTGCCACCAACCGGGACCAAAGGCCCTCCTGCCTGGGCTCCGCGCACAGGCCACGTGGAGGCCCATCTGTCCCAGTTCTGGATTGAACCGGGACTAAAGGGACAGGGCATTAGTACCGACCCTTTAGTCCCGGTTCAGGAATCGGGACAAAAGGCCCTTACGAACCGGGACAATAGGCCCTTTTTCTACTAGTGCTATCACCATCTCTTCGCCGAACTAGTGCACCTATACAATTTACCATTGTATTGGGTGCGTTGGGGACACAAGAGACTCTTTGTTATTTGGTTGCAGGGTTGCTTGAGAGAGACCATCTTCATCCTACGCCTCCTACGGATTGATAAACCTTAGGTCATCCACTTGAGGGAAATTTGCTACTGTCCTACAAACCTCTGCACTTGGAGGCCCAACAACGTCTACAAGAAGAAGGTTGTGTAGTAGACATCAAGCTCTTCTCTGGCTCCGTTGCCGGGGAGGTTAGCGCTTGAAGGTATATCTTTAGATCTTGCAATCGAGTCTTTTAGTTTCTTGTTTTATCACTAGTTTAGTTTATAAAAGAAAACTATAAAAAAATGGAATTGAGTTTGTCTCATACGCTTCACCTTTTTAATATCTTTCGTGAGTATGATGGAAATGATAATTGTGCTCAAGTTCTAGAAGAAGAAATCTATAAAATGTTTGGCACTAAATATTTGAATGCTGAGCATGATTGCAATGTTGTTAGTATGAATTCCTTGAATATCCATGATGCTAATGATATGCAAAGCCACAAGCTTGGGGAAGCTATGTTTGATGAAGATGATATTTTTTGTCCCCCAAGTTTTGATGAGAAAATTTATTATGATGAAAGCATGCCTCCTATTTATGATGATTATATTGATGAAAGTGGATTTGGAGAGGTCATGATTTTATTTTGTGATGAATCCACTATTCCGGAAGAGGTTCCAATTGATTATGAGAACAAAGTTGCTATCTATGATGATTATTGTGATGACTTGTATGCTATAAAGAATAATGATATCCATGAAACTTGTCATCATGATTTTAGTTTTCAATTGGATTATGTGAAGAATTTTGTTGAGTTTGCTCCCACTATTATTCATGAGAAGAATTTTGCTTATGTGGAGAGTAATAAAATTTCTATGCTTGTAGATCATGAAAAGAATGCCTTAGGTGATGGTTATATTGTTGAATTCATTCATGATTCTATTGAAAATTATTATGAGGAAGGAACATATGCTTGTAGGAATTGCATTAATATCAAGTTTCCTCTCTATGTGCTTAAAGTTTTGAAGTTATGCTTGTTTTACCTTCCTATGCAAGTTGATTATTGTTCCCACAAGTTGTTTGCTCACAAAATCCCTATGCATAGGGAGTGGGTTAGACTTAAATGTGCTAGTCATATTCTTCATGATGCTCTCTTTATATTACAATTCTTATCTTTTATGTGAGCATCGTTGAAATCATCATGCCTAGCTAGGGGCGTTAAACGATAGCGCTTGTTGGGAGGCAACCAAATTTTATTTTAGTTCCTTGCTTTTTGTTCCTGTTTAGTAATAAATAATTCATCTAGCCTCTGTTTAGATGTGGTTTTATGCTTTTAATTAGTGTTTGTGCCAAGTAGAACCTTTGGGAAGACTTGGGGAAAGTCTTGTTGATCATGCTGTAAAAAACAGAAACTTTAGCGCTCACGAGAAGTGCTGCCATTTTTATTTGGAGATTTCTATTTAGTTAATTATTTTTTCAGATGATTAATAGATAAATTCCTCACGTCCAGAAATTTATTTGAGAATTTTATGAGTTCCAGAAGTATACGTTTGATACAGATTACTAAAGACTGTTCTGTTTTTGACAGATTCTGTTTTTCTGTTTACTACAGCTGTTCTATTTTTGACGCTTATGTTTTTCATGTTTTGTTGTACTTATTTGTGAATTTGTGCTCAGGTTTCTAACAAACAAGTTTATGAAACCTAGAGAAGTTAGATAAATGTTTTAAACACCAATATTTAAAGTAAAGAAATGATTCATTACTAGTACCTTGACTAGAAAAGTGGTATATTTTTATAAAAAACTAACGGAGCCTTACGGTTTTCTGGTTAGTTTGTTTTGTGACTTTTAAGTTTTGGTCAACGGATTCAATGGACTATGATAGGGTGCGCAAGAGCCTAATCTTGGGCGCAATTCTCCCCAATAACCCCAGCACCCCAATTTGGAGGTTAATATTAAGGACAACCAAGAGCTACGCTTGGGTGCGAGCGAGGTGGATGGGACGGATTGCGGGACGGTTTAGGGGACGGATGTTTCCCTTTTTAACAACTGTCTATGCTGTGTCGTTAAATTACCGTGCTTTCTCTTTCTAGCCTTCTTCCTCTGTTACAACTTTTGATTTGCTTGTTTTTGTTTTTCTTTTTGTTACTACATGTTAGCTCATCATTTATGTGTTTTCTTATCTTTTCCCTTCGTCAAATCGACTCTCCCCCGTCCATTGCATTTCCGCCCCCCCCACCTCCTCACCTGTTCCACCCCTCACCATCTCATCTCCTCCATTTGTCCTTCTTCCGGCTTCACGCGAATCATCCCTCTTTCGTCTTCATTCATCGGTAACTTTACTTGGAGCTATATTTTTATTCACCACATGATATGTGTTTTGCTTGGAGCGTCAATTTATTTTGTTAGGATTTGCTTGCTGTTATTTAGAACAATGTTTTGCATCTTTTTTTTCAATAAAAGTGGCATTGATAGCATTTACTATGCCTATTTTAGAAGTCCACATGTTGTTGTTGAAAACAGAAAGTTTACCGATGTTGCAATAATTCTCTAGAAAAGCCAGAATGTGATAAAATGTTGAAACCTTTTGCATATTAATATCTGATAAATTTACTACAGTGGGAATTTTCTTTCATAATTTTTGGAGCTAGGGAAGTATGGATGTTGCAGCATTCTTTACAGACTATCCTGTTTAGGCAGATTGCTGTTATGTTTGCATTGTTTGCATATGTTTGCTTCTTTAATGATTCTATTTGAGGATAGGACTATTAAATATGCAGAGGAATTTAGTATGCAATGTTGAATAATAATTTGAGTGATTTGCTACAGTAGAGTATGATAAGGTTTCGGCAATGGTTTATACTAACTTATCTCACAAGTCTTTGTTGAGTTTTGTGTGGATGAAGCTTTTGAGATTTAGGGAGACCATGATATGAGAGGAATTAAGGAGACACAAAAGATCAAGCTTGGGGATGCCCAAGGCACCCCAAGATAATATTTCAAGAAGTCTCAAGCATCTAAGCTTGGGGATGCCCTGGTTGGCATCCCACCTTTCTTCTTCAACAATTATTGGTTAGTTTCGGTTGATCCTAAGTTTTTGCTTCTTCACATGATGTTTGATATTCTTAGGTGTCATTTTCTTTTGCTTTGCTTGCTGTTTGAATAAAATACCAAGATCTGAAATTTTTAAATGTTAGAGAGTCTTCACATAGTTGCATAATTATTCGAACTACTCATTGATCTTCACTTATATCTTTCGGAGTAGTTTGTCATTTGCTCTAGTGCTTCACTTATATCTTTTAGAGATGGTGGTAGTTTTATTTTGAAGAAATAGATGAACTCTCATGCTTCACTTATATTATTTTGAGAGTCTTAAATAGCATGGTAATTTGCTTAAAATCCTAATATGCTAGGTATTCAAGAATAATAAAAATCTCTTATGAGTGTGTTGAATACTATGAGAAGTTTGATACTTGATAATTGTTTTGAGATATGGAGATGGTGATATTAGAGTCATGCTAGTTGAGTAGTTGTTGAATTTGAGAAATACTTGTGTTGAAGTTTGTGATTCCCGTAGCATGCACGTATGGTGAACCATTATGTGATGAAGTCGGAGCATGATTTATTTATTGATTGTCTTCCTTATGAGTGGCGGTCGGGGACGAGCGATGGTCTTTTCCTACCAATCTATCCCCCTAGGAGCATGCGCGTAGTACTTTGTTTCGATAACTAATAGATTTTTGCAATAAGTATGTGAGTTCTTTATGACTAATGTTGAGTCCATGGATTATACGCACTCTCACCCTTCCACCATTGCTAGCCTCTCTAGTACCGCGCAACTTTCGCCGGTACCATAAACCCACCATATACCTTCCTCAAAACAGCCACCATACCTACCTATTATGGCATTTCCATAGCCATTCCGAGATATATTGCCATGCAACTTTCCACCGTTCCGTATTATTATGACACGCTTCATCATTGTCATATTGCTTTGCATGATCATGTAGTTGACATGTATTTGTGGCAAAGCCACCGTAATTCTTTCATACATGTCACTCATGATCATTGCACATCCCGGTACACCGCCGGAGGCATTCATATAGAGTCATATTTTGTTCTAAGTATCGAGGTTGTAATTCTTGAGTTGTAAGAAAATAAAAGTGTGATGATCATCATTATTAGAGCATTGTCCCAGTGAGGAAAGGATGATGGAGACTATGATTCCCCCACAAGTCGGGATGAGACTCCGGACGAAAATAAATAAATAAAAGAGGCCAAAGAAGCCCAAATAAAAAAAGAGAAAAAATAGGCCATAAAAAAGAGAAAGGCCCAAATAACAAAAATAACAAAAATTAAAAAAAATGAGAGAAAAATAGAGAAGGGGCAATGCTACTATCCTTTTACCACACTTGTGCTTCAAAGTAGCACCATGATCTTCATGATAGAGAGTCTCCTATGTTGTCACTTTCATATACTAGTGGGAATCTTTCATTATAGAACTTGGCTTGTATATTCCAATGATGGGCTTCCTCAAAATGCCCTAGGTCTTCGTGAGCAAGCGAGTTGGATGCACACCCACTAGTTTCTTATGTTGAGCTTTCATACATTTATAGCTCTAGTGCATCCGTTGCATGGCAATCCCTACTCACTCACATTGATATCTATTGATGGGCATCTCCATAGCTCATTGATACGCCTAGTTGATGTGCACTATCTTCTCCCTTTTCGTCCTCTTCACAACCACCCTTCTATTCCACCTATAGTGCTATATCCATGGCTCACGCTCATATATTGCGTGAAGATTGAAAAAGTTCGAGACATCAAAAGTATGAAAGACAATTGCTTAGTTGTATGCTAAGTTTCTATGTCAATATGAAACTTTTGTCTTGAATCTCATGGATCTGAATATTCATATCACAAGTAAGAAGAATTACATTGAAATTATGCCAACTAGAATTCCACATCAAAAATTATCTTTTTTATCATTTACCTACTCGAGGACGAGCAGGAATTAAGCTTGGGGATGCTTGATACGTCTCCAATGTATCTATAATTTTTGATTGCTCCATGCTATATTATCTACTATTTTGGGCAATATTGGGCTTTATTATCCACTTTTATATTATTTTTGGGACTAACCTATTAACCGGAGGCCCAACCCAGATTTGCTGTTTTATGCCTATTTCAGTGTTTTGAAGAAAAGGAATATCAGACGGAGTCGAAACGGAACGAAATCAACTAGAGAAGTTATTTTTGGAAGGAAACCTACGATAGACTTGGACCCTACGTCAGAAGATGAAGGAGGAGCTCACGAGGGTAGGGGACGCTCGCACCCCCCTGGGGCGCGCTCCCCTGCCTCGTGGCCCCCCCTTCGGTCCACCGACGTACTCCTTTCGCCTATATATCTCCATTAGTAGTTCATCACAGAAATCTGTTCTTGTGACAACTACACCAATTAGTGAGGAAGCTAATGATGATGATCATGTAACTTCAGATCAAGTTACTACTGAATCTCGTAGGTAAACCAGAGTGAGATCCGCACCAGAGTGGTACGGTAATCCTGTTCTGGAAGTCATGTTACTAGACCATGACGAACTTGCAAACTATGAGGAAGCGATTATGAGCCCAGATTCCGCGAAATGGTTTGGGCCATGAAATCTGAGATATAATCCATGTATGAGAACGCAGTATGGACTTTGATGGATTTTCCCGATGATCGGCAAGCCATAGAAAATAAATGGATCTTCAAGAGGAAGACGGACGCTGATAGTAGTGTTACTATCTACAAAGCTAGAATTGTCGCAAAAGGTTTTCGACAAGTTCAAGGTGTTGACTACGATGAGAGTTTCTCACTCGTATCTATGCTTGAGTCTGTCCGAATCATGTTAGTAATTGCTGCATTTTATGAAATCTTGCAAATGGATAAACAAAAACTGCATTCCTTAATGGATTTATTAAAGAAGAGTTGTATATGATGCAACCAGAAGGTTTTGTCAATCCGAAAGGTGCTAACAAAATGTGCAAACTCCAGCGATCCATCTGTGGACTGGTGCAAGCATCTCGGAGTTGGAATATACACTTTGATGAGTTGATCAAACCATATAGTTTTATACAGACTTGCGGTGAAGCCTGTATTTACGAGAAAGTGAGTGGGAGCACTACAGCATTTCTGATAAGTATATGTGAATGACATATTGTTGATCGGAAATAATGTAGAATTATTCTGTAAAGCATAAAGGAGTGTTTGAAAGGAGTTTTTCAAAGAAAGACTTCGGTGAAGCTGCTTACATATTGAGCTCCAAGATCTATAAAGATAGATCAAGATGCTTGATAAGTTTTTTCAATGAGTACATACCTTGACAAGATTTTGAAGTAGTTCAAAATGGAGCAGTCAAAGAAAGAGTTCTTGCCTGTATTACAAGGTGTAAAGTTGAGTAAGACTCAAAGCCCGACCTCGGCAGAAGATAGAAAGAGAATGAAAGTCATTCCCTATGCCTTGGCCATAGGTTCTATAAAGTATGTCATGCTGTATACCAGATCTATTGTATACCCTACACTGATTAAGCAAGGGAGTACGATAGTGATCTAGGAGTAGATCACTGGACAGCGGTCAGAATTGTCCTTAGTGAAATAAGGATATGTTTCTCGATTATGGACATGACAAAAAGGTTTGTCGTCAAAAGTTACGTCGATGCAAGTTTTGACACAGATCTGGATGACTCTAAGTCTCGATCTAGATACATATTGAAAGTGGGAGCAATTAGCTAGAGTAGCTCCATGCAGAGCATTGTAGACATAGAATTCGCAAAATACTTACGGATTTGTATGTGACAGACCCGTTGACTAATATTATCTCACAAGCAAAACATGATCACACCTTAGTACTCTTTGGGTGTTAATCACATAAACGATGTGAACTAGATTATTGACTCTAGTAAATCCTTTGGGTGTTGGTCACATATCGATGTGGACTATGGGTGCTAATCACATGGCGATGTGAACTATTGCTGTTAAATCACATGACGATGTGAACTAGATTATTGCCTCTAGTGCAAGTGGGAGACTGAAGGAAATATGCCCTAAAGGCAATAATAAAGTTATTATTTATTTCCTTATATCATGATAAATGTTTATTATTCATGCTAGAATTGTATTAACCGAAACATAATACATGTGTGAATACATAGACAAACAGAGTGTCACTAGTATGCCTCTACTTGACTAGCTCGTTAATCAAAGATGGTTATGTTTCCTAACCATGGACAAAGAGTTGTTATTTGATTAACGGGATCACATCATTAGTTGAATGATCTGATTGACATGACCCATTCCATTAGCTTAGCACCCGATCGTTTAGTATGTTGCTATTGCTTTTCTTCATGACTTATACATGTTCCTATGACTATGAGATTATGCAACTCCCGTTTGCCGGAGGAACACTTTGGGTGCTACCAAACGTCACAACGTAACTGGGTGATTATAAAGGAGCATTACAGGTGTCTCCAAAGGTAGATGTTGGGTTGGCGTATTGTCGGAGAGGTATCTCTGGGCCCTCTCGGTAATGCACATCACATAAGCCTTGCAAGCATTGCAACTAATATGTTAGTTGCGAGATGATGTATTACGGAACGAGTAAAGAGACTTGTCGGTAACGAGATTGAACTAGGTATTGGATACCGACGATCGAATCTCGGGCAAGTAACATACCGATGACAAAGGGAACAACGTATGTTGTTATGCGGTCTGACCGATAAAGATCTTCGTAGAATATGTAGGAGCCAATATGGGCATCCAGGTCCCGCTATTGGTTATTGACCGGAGACGTGTCTCGGTCATGTCTACATAGTTCTCGAACCCATAGGGTCCGCACGCTTAACGTTCGTTGACGATATAGTACTATGTGAGTTATGTATGTTGGTGACCGAATGTTGTTCGGAGTCCGGGATGAGATCACGGACATGACGAGGAACTCCGGAATGGTCCGGAGATAATGTTTGATATATGTGATAATAGTGTTTGGTCACCGGAAGGGTTCCGGAAATCACCGGAAGGGGTTCCGGATGTTTCCCGAAATGTTTGGGTACGAGAACACGTTATTTGGGCCAAAGGGGAAAGCCCACAAGGTTTTTGGAAAGCGCAAAAGGAAGTTTTATGGAGTCCAGGGGCCAGACGCCAGGGTCCCTGGCGTCTGGGTCCAGACGCCGGGAACCCTGGCGTCTGGCCCTGGAGTCCGAGAAGGACTCTTGCCTTTCGGGTGAAACCGACTTTGTGGAGGATTTTACTCCAAGTTTCGACCCCAGGGCTCAACATATAAATAGAGGGGCGGGGCTAGCACAAAGGACACATCAAGAAACACCAAGCCGTGTGCCGGCAACCCCGTCTCCTATAGTTTATCCTCTGTCATAGTTTTCGTAGTGCTTAGGCGAAGCCCTGCAGAGATTGTTCTTCACCAACACCGTCACCACGCCGTCGTGCTGCCGGAACTCATCTACTACTTCGCCCCTCTTGCTGGATCGAGAAGGCGAGGACGTCACCGAGCCGAACGTGTGCAGAACTCGGAGGTGCCGTGCTTTCGGTACTTGGATCGGTCGGACGTGAAGACGTACGACTACATCAACCGCATTGATATAACGCTTCCGCGAACGGTCTACGAGGGTACGTAGACAACACTCTCCCCTCTCGTTGCTGTGCATCACCATGATCTTGCGTGTGCGTAGGAAATTTTTTGAAATTACTACGTTCCCCAACAATACTATGTGAGCTTGACATGTACTTCCCGCCCGCGTTCTTTGACGCCATGGTGCATCTGTGTGTCCACATCGTGGACGACATCATCGACCTCGAGCCGACATTCCTTCAGAGCATGATGTCGTTCAAGAGGATGAATGGGGTCATCAAAGGATTTGTTTGTAACATGTCCCATCCTAATGGGAAGCATCTTCCAGGGGTATCTGACGCATGAGTGCATCTCCTTTTGAGAGAATTATATAGGCGTCGGAGACCCTATTGTTGGTTTGCCCCCATCAAGAAGCACGATGGGAGGCTCGAAGGAGAAGGTCACAACAACGGCCGGATCAAGTTTTGCATCAAGATCTAAAAACTCTGAATCATTGGGACACCTTTTAACTAAAGTTGACTCATCTCCAGTCCCATCTTTATCAAGATTTATATTGGAAAACAAAGATTTAATAGGAGTCACATCAATCACTTTAAGATCTTCATCTTTATTTTCACGGAAACTAGAAGAACACGTTTTTACAAACCAATCTCATTTAGCACGCATCTTAGCGGTTCTTTTTTTGCACTCATCAATGGAAATTATCATAGCTTTGAGAGACTCATTAATATCATGCTTGGGTGGAATAGATCTAAGTTTGAAAGAATTAACATGACGAGAAATTCTATCCACGTTCCTAGCCAAATCATCAATCTTAAGAAATTTTTCTTCAATCAAAGCATTGAAATTCTTTTGCGAACTCATCAATTCTTTAACACTAATCTCAAAATCAGAGGGCATATTATTATAATTTCCAGAAGAAGTTTTGTAGGAATTACCATAATTATTAGAGGAATCACTAGGAAACGGCCTAGGATTAAAATTACGTCTATAGGCGTTATTACCAAAATTGTTCCTACCAACAAACTTCACATCCATAGATTCATTATTATTCTCAATCAAAGTAGACAAGGGAATATCACTAGGATCAATAGAAGCACTCTTGCTCACAAATAATTTCATAAGATCATCCATCTTTCCACTCAAAACATTAATCTCTTCAATCGCATGCACTTTTTTATTAGTGGAAGATCTTTCGGTGTGCCATTGAGAATAATTAACCATAATATTATCTAGGAGTTTAGTAGCTTCTCCTAAAGTGATTTCCATAGAAGCACCTCCCGCAACCGAATCTAAAAGATTTCTAGAAGCAAAATTCAATCCGACATAAAAGTTTTGTACAATCATCCACAAATTCAAACCGTGAGTAGGGCAATTTCGTATCATAAATTTCATCCTCTCCCAAGATTATGCACCATGTTCATGATCAAGTTGCTTAAAATTCATAATATCGTTCCCAAGGGAGATGATCTTAGCGGGAGGAAAATACTTGGAAATAAAGTCATCTATACACTTATTCCATAAATCAATACTATTCTTAGGCAAAGATGAAAACCACGTTTTAGCACGATATAATAGTGAGAATGGAATAGCTCCAATTTAAAAATATCATTATCCACATATTTTTTCTTTTACATATCAAATAACTGAACGAAACTATTAAGATGGGATGCGACATCTTCACTGGGAAGGACAGAAAATTGATCTTTCATAACAAGATTCAGCAAGGCGGCATTAATTTCATAAGATTCCGCACTAGTGGTGGGAGAAATCGGAGTAGTAATAAAATCATTGTTGTTGTTGTTGGAAAAATTACACAATTTGGTATTCTCTTGAGCCATCGTGACAAAGCAAGAAATCCAACACACGAGCACAGAAAAAGCAAATGAAGAAGGCGAACGGAAGAGGGGCGAAGAAAAGGCAAAAAGAATCGAAAATCATTTTAGAAGTGGGGGAGAGGAAAACGAGAGGCGAATGGCGAATAATGTAATGCAAGAGTGAGAGTTTATGATGGGTACTTGGTATGTCTTGACATGGCGTAGATCTCCCTGGCAAAGGTGCTACAAATTCTTCCTGCTACTTCTATAGCTTGCGTTGGTTTTTCCCTTGAAGAGAAAAGGGTGATGCAGCAAAGTAGAGATAAGTATTTCCCCCAGTTTGAGAACCAAGGTATCAATCCAGTAGGAGACAACGCACAAATCACCAAATACCTGCACAAACAATCAAACAACTTGCACCCAACACAATAAAGGGGTTGTCAATCCCTTCATGGTTACTTGCAAAAGTGAGATCTGATAGAGATAGATAAACGAGAAAGTAATCTTTTTGGTATTTTTGGTTTATAGATCGGAAAGTAAAAGATTGCAAAATAGTAGATTGGAAACTAATATGATGGAAGATAGACCCGGGGGGCATAGGTTTCACTAGAGGCCTCTCTCAAGATAGCAAAGAATACGGTGGGTGAACAAATTACTGCTGATCAGTTAATAGAAAAGCGCAAAGTTATGACGATATCTAAGGCAATGATCATGAATATAGGCATCACGTCCATGTCAAATAGACCGAAACAATTCTGCATCTACTACTATTACTCCACACATCGACCGCTGCCCATCATGCATCTAGAGTATTAAGTTCATAAAGAACGGAGTAACGCATTAAGTAAGATGACATCATGTAGAGAAATTAACTTAAGAAATTTGATAGAAAAAACCACATCTTTTTATCCTTGATGGCAACAATACAATACGTGCCTTACTGCCCCTACTGTCACTGGGAAAGGAAACCGCAAGATTGAACCCTAAGCTAAGCACTTCTCCCATAGCAAGAAAAACCAATCTAGTTGGCCAAACCAAACCGATAGTTCGAAGAGAATTACAAAGATATCAAATCATGCATAAAAGAATTCAGAGAAGATTCAAATAATATTCCTAGATAAGCTGATCGTAAATCAACAGTTCATCGGATCTCAGCAAATACACCGCAAAAGAGTATTAAATCGACTAGATCTCCAAGAAAATTGAGGAGAACATGGTATTAAGAGTCAAAGAGAGAGAAGACGCCATCTAGCTACTAGCTATGGACCCGTAGGTCTATGGTAAACTACTAAACGCTTCATCGGAAGGGCAATAGGTTGATGTAGAAGCCCTCCGTGATCGAATCTCCCTCTAGCAGGGTGCCGAAAAAGTCCCTAGAGGGGATCTCACGAGTACAGAAGGTTGCGGCAGTGGAAAATTGTTTTCGTGGATGCTTCGGGTGGTTTGGGGATATATGGGAATATATGTGCGGAAGAATTAGGTCCGGAGGTGCACAGGGGGCCCACAAGGGTGGGGGGCACGCCCTACCCCCTGGGCGCGCCCTCCGTCCTTGTGGATACCTTGTGGCTTCTCCGACTTCATCTCCAAGTCTCCTGGGTGTCTTCTGGTCCAAGAAAAATCATCGCGAATGTTTCATTCTATTTGGACTCTGTTTGGTATTCCTTTCCTACGAAACTCTAAAACAAGGAAAAAACAGAAACTGGCACTAGGCTCTAGGTTAATAGGTTAGTCCCAAAAATAATATAAAATAGAAAATTAAGGCATATAAAATATCCAAAACTGTTAATATGGTAGCATGGAACAATCAAAATTTATAGATACATTGGAGACGTATCAAGCCCCCTCCACCGCCACCTATGGAGAAGAACGATGCGACGTCGTCCATCCACCTTCGCCCACACTACTGGTATGTGCTTGTTTGCCGTGCAGAGGCGCATCCAACCATCCCTTCGCCAGCGGCCGACGTGGACTCCTCACCAGAGAACCACCGGTGACAGAGCCGTCATCCCCTACCTCTCTCTCTCCCCTTTAAACCTGATAATGGGCCCCACCCAATAGTCTCTCCGTCGCTCCCCCCAAAGCGGTATAAGTGGAGGTGTAATCCTAAAATACGCATTCGACGTCATTACTTCTGTTTATTCTGAAATTCATTTTAAATCAAAAAATTGACCCAACTTTGAGTAGCTATAACTTTTATTCTACAAGTCCAAATCAGTTGATTCTTTTTGCATTGGTTTTGTCCTGATCTCCTCTATCAGCATGCAAATTTTGAGATTTTTGTTTGCTATTTATAATTTATGGTGCGTTTAAAAGTGTTATGTGACATTTTTATACCATTTTTAATATTTTCAGAAGGATCTTGCTACCTTGAGGAGAACTAGGAGGAGTGTGACCCTCCTCTGAACTAAGGCAAGCCAGCACAAACATTTGCAAGAGTGAAATTTCAATGAATATGATTTTTACTTGAATATGTTCTCATATAATGCATATAGTTATTTAAATAATCTCACATGTGTTAGTTTCATATTCATGTTGTGCTTACTATGTTTTCAGTGGTATTTGAGTTGTTTGGTCTAGCTTATGCAGTAGAGTAATATGATCATGAGCATGTGTAGGTTAATACCGGGATTATGTTGAAATGATGCATATGCATATCATGGTATTTTCATGGCATACTATGGCTCGAATAAATTTCATTTCAAGTTAAACCTGACTACAATGCAACTTGAACATGTTGTTGATCGAGTCATGGTGCCACCGAATCGAGCTTCCCAGTGCAACCACATTTGCCTTTATGGGAAGGCCCTGATTTGGTCTGTTGTCATGCCTCTCGCTGGTGCCTCCAACGAGGCAAGGTTATGCGCTTGTGCTGCCCTAGCCCAGTAGGCAGGCATAGCCTTGTGTGCCCGTAGTTGTTTTGGTACAATTGTCCCCGTTTGGGACCGTTTTGTTTTGCCATGATGATGGTCGTTCGATGTCTGAGTGGCATCAGGGCCACCCATAACTTATACCAAAGGGGATTTGGTCGGAGTAGCCGGGAGAGTGTCATACAATAGATCGGTTTTGTCGAAATGTCGTTGGTCCACCCGAATGGGAGCACGAGGCCATGGGTTCTGTGGTGTGGGTACAGTGTACTAACCTCTGCATAGTGTGCTTAATCTATCGATAGTCGCGTCCTCGGTTATGGACACAACTCGTAGTAGGTCACATCGTGGATGAACAGAAATAATTAACCTACACACTAAAGTTATACTTGTGGCACTTGATATGGTGATGAAGTTGTTGGAACCATCGAGATGGTTTCTTTTGTGATCTGGAGGAGATCACCGTGTTAAGATGATGTTCGTGGTTACGAGGTAACCAAGATGGTAAGCATGTCATGTTCTTGCATATAACTTGCTTAAATATCATGTTGTTGTTTGCCATTGTTGCTTTGTTTATTGTGAGCTTGCGAGTACATTCAAAGTACTCATCTGGCGTGTCATGCCAGTTTCACGAGAAGCTGTACCGGAAGTTGGAGTTGCATTGTGCATCGCAGTCATGCCGTGTCCATATCAGTGTCCCTGTGAGATGGAGTCCTTCTACGTTGTCGTTCCGCTGCCAAGTAGCTATCGCCGAGGCCCCAACATGTCTACTAAATAATGTACATATGTGCAGCAGCATTGTGTGTGCCGCTTGGCCTCGTTAACTCTTGTATCGTTAGACCCTTGTACCCACAGAAATCAATAAAGCGGTTATCTTTCTGTACCAAGTTGTTGTGTGTTGCCAGAAGGCATGATCTCTAGGCTGACAAGACATGATCTCTAGGCTGACAATGCAAGGTAAACCGGTTGCTCTGAGGCAGGGTGCCACATGCATGTACCCTTGTGTTTTTGTGCAAAACTGATTGTCTCATGGATAATTCTTTGCACGCCATGAAATTTAATTATAATTAGACATTTTGGCATATGATTCTTGGAGTTCCTTGCTACTCTCTCCGTTCCTAAATATTTGTCTTTTTGAGATTTCGAATGGGCTACCACATAGGGATATATATAGACATATTTTAGAGTGTAGATTCACTCATTTTGCTTCGTATGTAGTCACTTGTTCAAATCTCTAGAAAGACAAATATTTAGGAACGGGGGGAGTAGATTAGTAGTCTGTATATTTGAATTGCTCTGCTGAAATTTGTTGAGACATTTTAGTGCATTCCATATAGGAACATTTGATACCAGAAAATTGCTTTTTCTATGTCCTTTGTCCACGTTTCAACTCTGCAATTCTTCACTGCAAGAGCGTCAATGGCAGCTACAGTACATTCGTAATGACCTCATCTTCCTCTGATCAGTAAACAGCTTCTTGAGGCTCCCATATGTATCAGTCAATGTTTCACATTTTGACCCCCTGTTGATTTAAAATTGCAAACATTGACACCCAGGTTTGAGTCAATGATCCGGGGTAAAAACCACAACTAGGTGTCTTTCAAAAGAAGAAGAAAGAAAAAGGCAAATAGGCCACTCCAACCAAAAACTTGATAGCAAAAGATTGTACTTTGGCCAGCGGGGCCAAAGATTAAAGAAGAAAAGAAGAAGAAAATCTACAACTTCCAAGACGAGATAGAACATAATGACTGTCCAAACAACACGGGAAGCAAGAAGTGGTGAAAAAGGTCTAGTTGAATCATGGCTTGTAAGGAAGGAACCGAGTGGAAATCCAACAGTCTTACAGCAAGGCAGGAAGCGTAAACTGTATAAGAGCCAGGAGATGGGGTATACTCGGGGATGATGCAGAGATGGCGAGATGGCCAGTGGACACCCTGCTCTGGTTTGCAGAGGAACGAAGGCATGGATAACAAACACCAAAAAGTTGAGTAAATGTCATCCAAAAACTACCATTTCCAATTCAAGATAGAGAACATGACGACCATCCAAACAACACGAGAAGCGAGAAGTAGGCCATGGTGAAACAGGCCAGGATGCTTGGTGAAACAAACGACAGGTGAGTGCTCATGATCCAGTTCACAGCAGAAGTGCAGTGCACGACCATTCATTTTAGGTTGAATTGTTACTACCAGACAGAGATACTAGAAATACTACTGCAACAGAGGAAGGAAGGTACTGTTTTGGGAGCAGAAACCACGTTCATTGCACAAGCAAATTAGCAAAGGAGTCACCCACAGCAGCAACCACATAGCAGGATTGTAAATGATAAACTGGAGTGCGAAACATAACATAGCAGGAGATGGGACACAGTTTGATAGAACAAGCATGGACGCTTGGAAGGATCCAAAATAACTCAGATTATATGCTAAATACACAGATTAATAATAGTAGATAGACAGGTATGGGCTAAACGAGCCATCCTCTGAGTTGAATTTCACGCTTGCACTCTGTCTTCAGGACTAATCTTTAAGAAACACAACTTCATCATCAATGACAACATAATCAACAAGAGCATCAGCTATCTTACGAACGTAAGGAATATAACCGTCTGCATCCCTTATCCTGTCCTCCGGGGTAGCAACATACTTGCGGCTACGGGGATTAGCCGCCTGAATCCTCCTCTGTTGTTCGAGACCCAACTCATTGTCTCTTTCCCTATTGGCGATGAAGTCTTCATCGACCTCGAAGTAGCCCTTGTCCCGCACAGACACTAAGACCTGCTGCCGGTACTCTTCGAAATCGTCGTCCATCTTCTTGAAAAGCTCTACACTGTCAGCGTGGGCACGCTTCCTTTCCTCAATCCACTCCGGAGGGAAATACTCTGCCAGATCGTCCAGGTAATCGGCGCTGGGGTGTTGCTCCGGCTTCAGCGCAATTATGGTCCTGATCTCGGCTTTCGACAGCCGAACCTTGCCCTTGTTTGGACCTGGCGGTGCTGCGGCCGGCTGATTGGCGACGGCGGACGACAGATTCGCCTCCCCAAGCATCTTGTCAATCGCAGCAACCCCCTTCTCTGACTCGTCACCCTCCGTGTAGATGGATCCGGCGGCGGAGGGGAACACCGCCGCAGGACCATCGACTCCAGCCTCCGTCGAATTGGCAGCGCTGCCCGGACTGACCATCAACTTCCCCGCCTCCTCCTTGCCCGCCATGGCCTCTTCTTCATTGATTGATGGTTCCTCTGCTGTCGATGTAGATCTTGGGTTTCGAGGTTTGTCGCTTGCGCTGGTTTGGGGATTGGATTGGAGGAGGCGGCGGTGCCGTCTCGATCTATATAAACATTGAAAGGAAGAGGAACCCTAGCCGAGCCGAGCGAGCCCTTCTTTGCTCTGCACCCAGTCGGTATCGGACCCCGTTTACCGCCCGGACTCGGCCGGAACTCGACCACCAGCGCAGCTCAGTCCACCGATCATGACACGCTGGGCAGGCCCCGGCCACTGCCCCTGCCTCTCCGTCTTTGTCTCCTCTTCCCCTCGTTTCCCTTTTTTCTTTTTCTTTTTCTTTCCTTCCCACAAAAATGCTTCCTCCATTTATTAAAAATATTATAAGGTGTGTTATTATTTTTGGAAATCAAAGATTTCTCTGGTTGATCAAGTTCATACTGAAAATTGTATTATAATAACAAATGAATAAATTATAAAAATATGTTTCGTGATGCTTCTAATCATACAAGTTTGGTATCATATCCATTGATGTTTCCCCTACTTATATAGGTACTACTAGTAAACATGGCCGTGCATTGGAACATGCATACATATTCTAGTAAGTTTGGCCATGGTTTATTAATATAGTAAATTCATATGAATTGTGTAATCAAATGTTTACCAAATAAAATCATGCCCGTGTTTTGCCTGCCTAAATATGTACACAATCATGGGCGCTAGGATTTTAGATGGTAACACACATTTACCAATTATTAAAAAAAAATCTAGTTTTATCTTGTATGTCAATAACGGATTATTTGGTAATAAGTTGATAAAAGTGGGGTAGTTAAGGTGGTTTTCAAGGAAAACAGCGGAAAACCTAGAATAGGAGGGAAAACCAAAAACGGCATCATGCTGCCTTTGTGTCAAAACCGGCGGATCTCGGGTAGGGGGTCCCGAACTGTGCGTCTAGGCCGGATGGTAACAGGAGGCAAGGGACACGAAGTTTTACCCAGGTTCGGGCCCTCTTGATGGAGGTAAAACCCTACGTCCTGCTTGATTAATATTGATGATATGGGTAGTACAAGAGTAGATCTACCACGAGATCGGATAGGCTATGGTATGATTGTTGTTCTCTATGTTGTCCTACGGGCTAAAACCCTCCGGTTTATATAGACACAGGAGAGGGTTAGGGTTACACAAAGTCGGTTACAATGGTAGGAGATCTACATATCCGTATCACCAAGCTTGCCTTCCACGCCAAGGAAAGTCCCTTCCGGACACGGGAAAAGGTCTTCAATCTTGTATCTTCATAGTCCAGGAGTGCGGCTGAAGGTATAGTCCGGCCATCCGGACACCCCCTAATTCAGGACTCCCTCAGTAGCCCCCGAACCAGGCTTCAATGACGATGAGTCCAGTGCGCAGATTGTCTTCAGCATGCAAGGCGGGTTCTCCTCCAAATTTCGTGTACCTGTTGAATAAAGTTTGGTTTCTTGTAAATGTTGTGCTCCTCGGCTTCTATGCCCAATAATGGCCGTCTCCCACATGTCAAACGAATATGAAAAGTCTGAGTGTTTTTACATCCACACCCCTAGCAGCGTAAATGAGCCGCCCATTTAAAGGGACGTGGATTTAGATCCAAACCACACCTTCTCCCCTTCGCGACTGTTCATCAAAGCGCATCCAACAAAGGTCCATACCACCATGGCCAGCCGTCGCAACTCCTCCTCTCGCGCTTCCAGCCCTTAGCCTGGATATTAGGAGAGATGCTCCATCCCGCATAGCGAGCTAATGACGCTCCAGACCAAGGGATTTCTCCCCCCGGCCTATATGGTCCTGGTTCGAGCCGGTCTTGCCATCTCTAATGGCGGAGAGCAAGAGGAGAGTGCCCCTAATCCCTCCAAAGGAGAGCGGGTGTGCCTCGTCCCTTATTTAATAAGGGGGCTCGGATTTCCAATCCATCCATTTCTCCGGAGGCTCATGGAGTTCTATGGCCTCCAGCTACACAATCTCACGCCTGCCTCCATATTGCATATCGCGGGCTTCGTAGCCCTCTGCGAGTTGTTCTTGGGTGTTGAGGCTCATTTCGGGCTGTGGAAAGAGCTATTCTGCCTTGTGCCCCATTCTCAGAAGGGGTCGATATTTCAAGTGGGCGGAGCCGAAGTGTGGCGCGTCGCCGGGATCGGATATCTATCTGGAACCCCAAAGAAGGCGACCGAGGACTGGCCTTCGGAATGGTTTTATAGAGGACGTCCCGCTGCCGGATCCTGTTCGGATCGGCCTCCCTGAGTTTGACAGTGCTCCACTAAAGAAGCGCCTAAGTTGGCGTCCGCGGAGCCCTCCGAGGGAAAGTGACAAGGACGTCCGTTACCTGATGGGCCAGATAAGATTGTTAGCTCATTCCGGACTGACCATGATCGGGGTCATGGCCGCATGCATCATGCGAGGGGTGCAGCCGCTACAGTACAGATGCCACCCCATGTGGGACTTCAACAGGGAGGACGACACCACCCGCTACATCCGTAAGGGGCCGGATTCGGCTGCGGCTCTAACAAAGACCTTGTCCGCTTTGTACAAGGGAGAAGAGGAGGATTTTCTCCGCGTCGGCCCAAAGGGTGGATTTTCTATGTACAATCCCCCAAGCTAGGTAAGTGGTCACATTTACCTGCCCATTCGTTTTATATTCCCATTGTCAAATATTCAGTCTAACAACTTCAACGCAGGAGCTGCGCTAGGCTGTTAAAGAAATGAGCAGCCCTCCTCCACAACCAGAGGACCCAGGATGGTCCCTCGGCTCGGCCTCTCAAGAGGAAACCGGACTTACCTGTGGAGCTGATTGATGGAGTGTTTCATCAATTGAGCAAGGACAACGCCTTGGTGGCCATTACGGCCGATTACCCAGGGCTAATCCCGGCCTCCCAGGTAACTGAGATCGAAGTCCCAGTACCCCGAATAGGGGTCCGCCCTCTCGTGTTTTCAGTTTCCTGATTACAACCGAACTTTGCAGGGGAGGTTTTTGAGACGGGAGGCCGAACCTGCGGCGACAAGCCAACGAGGGGCCGCAGGGCCCCGTGGGCAGAAAACAGGTGCAGTCCGGACCAAGGTGTCAGCGCAAAGGTATGGCGCGCCCCCTTATCCAGGTGTTATACCTTCAAGGCACATTAACACTCGTGCTCTCTTCAGGACAAAGAGACCTCGCCGGACTATATCTGGAGAGGCTGCCAATCGCGCCTCCACCAGCCAGGCTCCAAAGCCTGGTCCGGAGGCGGGGGCGAACACAAGGCGCGCACCGGACGCTCCTCCGACGGAGGATGTGGACAGGTTGTCTGCCACCCACTCTGAGGTGGAGAGTGCCATGAACCACAGGCGTCGCCGGACAATTCTTCGCGACGCTTGTTTCTCCCAAGAGGCATTAGATGCCTTTAATTCGGGAGATGCGTACCTCCGTGCCGCTCAAAATGGTCTAGCCAGAGCCATGGAGCAATATGTAAAAGACATATGGGTAAGAAAATTTTGGTAATTATATATATATATACCAGTAGCCCCCGAGACTTGAAACAGTTAGAATAACTGATTTAAGGATCATTTGTTATGCAGGTTCTTACAGAAAAGAATTCCCTACTGTCCAAGGAGCTGGAAGAGTGCAAAGCCCAACTTGAGGCCACACTGCCGCGGCAGGGGAGCCCAAGGAGACCCCCTCTGGTAATATACACTTTGAAAGATAAGTATTTTGCGAAGCACGGCATGGGTGCGAATCTGACAAATGAAATTGCAGATGGCGCCGGATTGAATCCGGAAAGGCAACACCTCCTACGCCAGCTGAAGGCTGGTGAGAAGGTGCTGACAAAGGTGAGGCGGGAGAAGAACGATCTCCAAGATGCCAACACCAAGCTGGGCGTCGACCTGAAAGATGTTCGTGCCCACCTGTCAGACTCCGTTAAGGAGAATCAGCGGCTTCGGCGCAGCATATTTTGTAAGTGCTTGAACGAACCTTTGAAAAAAAGTTCAGCGGGGAAGTCGACTAACAGAGTAATGTCTGTTGGTGTGCTAACAGGTCGTCCTGGAGAGGAGATGCCCAGTTCTATGGGTGACCTTCTTCCCAAGCTCTCGCAACTGCTCGAGCGAGTTCGGAAGGCGATGCAAGGCGTCGCCCACGCCCTGTGGCCATCCATCTCCATGCCCGAAGGTCTTGGAGAGCTTGCGGAGAAGCTAAAGGGAGCACGGCGGCGCTTCCGATTGTGGAAGAGATCGGCCTGCCGTCAAGGCACTAGAGAGGCCTGGGCCATGGTGAAGACGCGGTACACCAAGGCTGACCCCAACCACATGGCCGAGGTCGGTCCTGTGGGGCCCGATGGGAAGGAGAACCCTGTAAGCTTAGTATACAGCCAAGAAGAATTGGCCGCAAAGTATTCCCAGCAGGACTGTAAATTAGACAGCCTGTTAGATGGTATTGAAGAGGAATACAATCAGTCAGAATGACTATGTAATTTAATTTACATTTATAATGCCTTCTAGCCGGATTGTAGATCGTTTGTCATGGCCGACCTTTTTGCTTCAGCCTCGGGACCTGACGGTCCGGAGTGTGTCCGAATTCTCATGCGGTTATATAAGAGCCGGGGAATGCATGGAGACCAGGCGTAGGGGTCATTAGTGCGTGAACAGACAAGTGCTCGACTAGTTATGTTATATTACATGGTTAGTAAGAAACATCTTCCAGAGAGAATACTTCCGTTAGGGGTTCCTTTCCCTGGGAGGCATGCCCTAAATTGCATGCCCATTATGCGAAAAAGACGCAGGAAAAAGCATCTGGGGGCGCATAAATAAATAAGTGAAAAGATCATCTTTTAGGTCACCGACCGAATATTCCCTTAAGAACGCTAGCTTTCAACTTCACCCAGTCTGAGGTACACGTCCGGCTGATCCGGCAGTAACAATCGCAGAGGTGCTCCCTTTACCGCCTAGCCGAATAATCGGGAACGTAGGGGTAAGCACAGGAGCCTGGCAACCCATCTTGGCCAAAACTTAAGTCATATCGATGCATATAATGGTGAAATAAAAGGTACATGCGGAAGTGTAACACATGTGTTGGACATGCAGCCTGTATAAATAAGCTTCTGTTAAAAGAAGCCCCCAGGTTTAATGAGTGCGAATAGCACGTCATTTGATGAGCCTTTAAAGACTATAAGAGAAAGGAAGGGGAGAAGGAGAGAAATGTAAGACAGACAGTATATAAAAAATGGACAGAGGAAGGAGACGAACACAGAGTCCGGCGCTAGGCATAGAATCTTCGGAGATGGGCCGCGTTCCATGGGTTCGGCTCGAGTCGGTTATCCGATGCATCTCGCAGGCGGTACACTCCACCAGTCAGGACTTGGTCAATTATGAAGGGACCTTCCCACTTGGGCTTGAGTTTGTCCTTTTTCTTGTCCGGCAGGCGTAGAACTAATTCGCCAACGTTGTAATTTTTGGCCCGTACTTCTCTGCTTTGGTATCTTCGAGCCTGCTGTTGATAGAATGCGGAACGGGATTTTGCCACGTCACACTCCTCCTCAAATGCGTCCAAACTGTCCTGCCGATCGAGTTCGACTTCTCTTTCTTCGTACATGCGCACTCGAGGTGAGTCATGAATTATGTGTGTATCCGGTGGTGCGATTCGGCGTGGTCCGCAGCCCCCAGAGTACGGAGTCGAGCTCCTCTACCCAGTGCGTGTTAGATTCCTTGAGGCACCGCACTAATCTGGGTTTGATTCCGCTCATGCTAAGACCATTTGCACGTTCGACCTGACCGTTAGTTTGTGGGTGATAGACGGAAGCATAATCGAGCTTGATGCCCATGTTTTTGCACCAGAGTTTTACCTCATCGGCCATAAAGTTCGTGCCATTATCAGTGATGATGCTGTGGGGGACGCCGTAGTGGTGTACAACCTCAGATATAAAGTCTATCATCGGTCCGGATTTGGCCGTCTTAACAGGCTTGGCTTCTATCCATTTGGTGAACTTATCCACCATGACCAGTAAGTATTTTTGCTTGTGGGTTCCGCCTTTAAGGGGTCCCACCATGTCAAGCCCCCAGACCGCGAAGGGCCAAGTGATGGGGATAGTTTGGAGGGCGGTGGGTGGCATATGGCTTTGGTTTGCAAAGAGCTCGCAACCGGCGCATCGTTGGACTAAGTCCTAGGCATCTGCCCGGGCCGTCGGCCAATAAAAGCCTGTACGGAAGGCCTTGCTTACAAGGGACCGAGCTGCAGCGTGATGACCGCCGAGTCTGGCATGAATTTCAGCCAAGAGGTTCCGCCCTTCCTCTATGGAGATGCACCTTTGAAGTACTCCGGTAGTGCTTTTCTTATAAAGCTCTCCCTCATGGACTTTGTAGGCTTTGGATCGCCGCACTATGCAGCGTGCCTCATTTTGGTCCTCGGGGAGTTCCTGCCTAGTAAGGTAGGTGAGGAATGGTTCTGTCCACGGGGCGATGACGGCCATTCTTACGTGGGCTGAAGGTGTTATTTCATTGGCAGAGCCTCCGGTTGTGTCAGAATGTTCGGTGTCGGGCAGTGCGGTTGGGTCTGGGCTGTTATTGTTCGGCTCCCCTTCCCATACTACGGATGGCTTGAACATCCTTTCCAAGAAGATGTTGGGGGGCACTACATCGCGTTTTGCGCCGATGCGTGCCAGGACATCTGCCGCCTGATTATTTTCCCGGGCTATATGGTGAAATTCAAGCCCTTCGAACCGAGCTGACATTTTTAGGACGGCGTTGCGATAAGCTGCCATTTTTGGATCCTTGGCATCGAAGTCTCCATTTATTTGGGATATTGCGAGGTTCGAGTCCCCGTGCACCTCTAGGCGTTGAATGCCCATGGATACTGCCATCCGGAGACCATGTAAAAGGGCCTCATATTCGGCTGCATTGTTGGAGTCTGTGTACATAATCTGGAGTACATATTGATCTGTGTCTCCTGTTTGGGACGTCAAAACGACGCCAGCCCCTAGTCCGGCCAACATCTTGGAGCTGTTGAAATGCATGATCCAATTTGAATATGTGCCGTACTCTTTAGGGAGTTCGGCCTCTGTCCATTCTGCGACGAAGTCGGCCAAAACTTGCGACTTGATGGCTCGCCGTGGCTTATAAGTTATGTCGAATGGGAGGAGCTCAATGGCCCATTTTGCAATCCGGCCCGTTGCGTCGCGGTTGTTTATAATATCGTTAAGTGGTACTTCCGAGGCTACTGCTATTGAACACTCTTAAAAGTAGTGTCGTAGCTTCCGGGATGCCATGAATACCGCGTAAGCAATCTTTTGATAATGTGGGTACCGTGATTTGCATGGAGTGAGGAAAGTGGACACATAATAGACCGGCTTTTGAAGGGGGAATTTGTGTCCGTCCGTTTCTCGTTCGATGACGAGCATTGCGCTTACAACCTGATGTGTTGCTGCAATGTACAATAGCATTGGTTCGCCAATGTTTGACGCGGCCAGGACTGGTTTGTTGCCAATATGGCTTTTATTTCGTCGAGTCCGGCCGTGGCTGCATCCGTCCATTCGAAGTGTTCGGTGCGCCGAAGGAGGCGGTAAAGGGGTAGGGCCTTTTCTCCCAAGCAGGAGATAAAGCGGCTTAGAGCCGCCACGCATCTGGTTAACTTATGTATTTGTTTGAGGTCTTTTGGGATATCCAATTGTGACAGAGCTCGGACCTTGGCTGGATTTGCTTCAATTCCTCTACCGAATACAATGAAGCCCAAGAGCTTTCCGGCTGGAACGCTGGAAACGCATTTTTCTGGGTTGAGCTTGATGTCGTATGTTCGAAGGTTATCAGACGTGAGCCTCAAGTCGTCTACTAGAGATTCGACATGTCTTGTTTTGACGACCACATCATCTACATATGCCTCCACTGTTTTGCCGATCTGGTTTGCCAGACATGTCTGAATCATGCGCTGATATGTTGCGCCGGCGTTTTTGAGCCCGAAGGGCATTGTGTTGAAGCAGAATGGGCCGTATGGTGTGATAAATGCCGTTGCGGCTTGGTCTGATTCTGCCATCTTGATTTGATGGTAGCCGGAATATGCGTCGAGGAAACACAACGAATCGTGTCCTGCGGTGGCGTCGATAATTTGATCTATGCGAGGGAGGGGGAAGGGATCCTTTGGGCAAGCCTTGTTAAGGTCTTTAAAATCAACGCACAGGCGCCAGGATTTGTCCTTCTTTGGTACCATCACCAGGTTTGCTAGCCAGTCCGGATGTTTTATATCTCTGATGAATCCGGCCTCCAATAGCTTTGCTAGCTCCTCTCCCATGGCCTATCTCTTAGGTTCGGAAAAACGCCGAAGAGCTTGTTTGAAAGGTTTGAATCCTTTTAGGATATTTAAGCTGTGGTCGGCCAGCCTGCGTGGGATTCCTGGCATGTCTGGGTGCCAGGCGAAAATGTCCCAGTTCTCTCGTAGGAACTCTCGCAGTGCGGTGTCTACATCAGGGTTTAACTGTGCCCCGATGGAAGCTGTTTATTGGGGTCCTTTGGATTGACCTGGAATTTGACTATTTCGTCTGCCGGTTTAAAGGAGGTGGACTTGGATCTTTTGTCGAGTACCACATCATCCCTATTCACCGTGGAGCGCAGCGCAGTCACTTCCTCAGCCGCTAGGGCTTCGGATAGTGCCTCGAGGGCTAGTGCGGCTGTCTTGTTTTCGGCGCGGAGTGCTATGTCCGGATCACTAGCGAGAGTGATGATCCCGTTACGCCCGGGCATCTTGAGCTTCATGTACCCGTAATGGGGTATTTCTTGGAAGATTGTAAACGCTTCCTGCCCTAGCAGAGCGTGATAACCGCTGCTGAACGGAGCCACATGGAACGTGACCTCTTCGGACCTGTAATTATCTGGCGTACCGAACACCACATCTAGTGTGATTTTTCCTGTATAGCGCGCTTCCCGACTGGGGATTATTCCTCTAAAGGTTGTGCTGCTTCCCTCAATGTGGTTCCAGTCTATTTCCATTTTTTGAAGGGTTTCCTCGTAAACGAGGTTCAATCCGCTGCCGCCGTCCATGAGTAGCTTGGTAAGATGAAAGCCGTCCACTATTGGACTGAGGACCAATGCGGCTGGTGCTATGGCTATTCGGAATTTAGGTTCATCACTGGCGTTAAAGGTAATAGCCGTGTCACTCCATGTGTTTATTGTTGCTACTTGGTAGACTTTGGCAAGGCTACGGAGTGTCCTTTTTCGCATATTATTTGATGTGAAAGTCTCGAAGACTGTTAATACCGTATTGGTGTCTCTGGGGTGGCTTTCTGTGGCCTCCGGAATTAGGAGATCTTCGCCAATTTTGGCCACCTGCCGGAGTATCCAACATGCTCTAAGGCTGTGAGTTGGTGTGGCGTCCTCTGTACTATGAATTTTACAGGGTCCATTGAGCCATCCTTCCTGTACGGTTCCATGCCCTGTAGAGGGTTTTTGCTTTTTGGTGTTTGACCCGGGTGTCTGGCGATGATGCACCCTTTTGTTTCGGACTGGGTTTGTATTCAGGGCCGGATCGTCCCAAAATTTTATTTCGGTTTTCCAGGCACTTTCCATCGCACAGTACTTCCGTACGATGGACGCCAAGTCAGCGAAGCGTGTAATATCACGGCGACTTATGGCGTTGAGGATTACCTTGTCCGTGCAATTATTGCAGAAGATTGAGATTGCGTCTTCCTCGCGGCAGTCCCTTATCCTGTTCCTAACTAGGAGGAATCTGGCCCAGTAATGATGTACTCTTTCTTCGGGCTCTTGCCTGATTTGGGATAGATCGCTTGTGTTCAGGTGGGTGGGTGGAATTAAATCCTAAGCCTCACCCAATCTGAGGCTCAGAGGCCGAGGAGTTTCCGAACTCGAAAATTTGGATTCTTGGATGTTGTCCAATGAATCCAGCCCGTCGCCTGACTCTAAGTTCAGGTCTTGAGTGATATCCTCCCCTCCGCGGGTATCCGGCTTGGAGGGATCGGGAATCCAGACGTAGCTAGTCCTTAAGATAGATGAAGGGTTGCCGCACTGTCCCTCTACCACGGCAACGTGATGGGTGACTTGGGGAGAGTTAATCTCTCGCAGATCGGGTTTAGGTCCATTCTGGTCGTAATCCGTAGCGACTCCCAGGGCGGCGATGCGATCCAAGAGCTCGTTTATGGAGGAGAGCTCCATTGGATATAACTGCTCGGCAAGTTTCGAGCTGAAATGAAGATTGTTTTTGATGGCTTGAGAGGTCATCGTCGGCGCAGAAGCCGAACAGGTGGTTATAAGAAAACCACCTAGACGGAGGGTTTGGCCGACAGCCAAAGCTCCCTTAGCAACGGTGCCGTCTTTAAAGACAGGGCGAGGCATCCTTCCTGATGGCGACGACACAGAGGAACTCTCAATGAAAGCACCAATGTCGGTGTCAAAACCGGCGGATCTCGGGTAGGGGGTCCCGAACTGTGCGTCTAGGCCGGATGGTAACAGGAGGCAAGGGACACGAAGTTTTACCCAGGTTCGGGCCCTCTTGATGGAGGTAAAACCCTACGTCCTGCTTGATTAATATTGATGATATGGGTAGTACAAGAGTAGATCTACCACGAGATCAGAGAGGTTAAACCCTAGAAGCTAGCCTATGGTATGATTGTTGTTCTCTATGTTGTCCTACGGACTAAAACCCTCCGGTTTATATAGACACCGGAGAGGGTTAGTGTTACACAAAGTCGGTTACAATGGTAGGAGATCTACATATCCGTATCACCAAGCTTGCCTTCCACGCCAAGGAAAGTCCGTTCCGGACACGGGACGAAGTCTTCAATCTTGTATCTTCATAGTCCAGGAGTCCGGCTGAAGGTATAGTCCGGCCATCCGGACACCCCCTAATCCAGGACTCTCTCAGTCCCTTTTGCCCCGGTTCCAGAGGCCCATTTTGTCCCAGTTCTGGAACTGGGACTAAAGGGTCAGGTCTAAAGCCCAATACCTTTAGTCCCGGTTCGCTTATGAACCGGGACAAATGGGGCTTCATGTGACCGCTGCGGCTTGCCCAGGCAGGAGGGCCTTTAGTGCCGGTTGGTAACACCAACCAAGACCAAAAAGCATCCACGCGTCAGCAGTTCAGGGGCTAGGTTTTTTTTGAAAGGTGGGAGGGGGTTTGGAGGTTTTGGACGGTTAATTTAGGGGTTTCATATATTGTGTTAGCTAACTAATAGAGTGAAGTGACCCCTCTTACCTCCATGCTTGGTCGACGCTATGTACTATACGTATAGAGAGAACTCGCGACACGCTAGCTAGTAAGCAAATGAAGGAAACCATTAAGTATACAAGATCGTCATGAACATTTACAGAGAGAAGTGATCGACCTCCTCCTTCTCCGTGAGATTGATCGAACAACAAGTTTTCGTATATCTATCTGACGCTACTAGCTACATATACACAATATAAGATCTCTTACAATCCCTAACATCTGAAGTCACGTTCCACATGGTATTCTCCGGCTTTATTGATGATGTGGTCAAGAAAGAATCCCGCCAATTCCTCTTGAATTGCTTTTATGCGATCTTGTGGTAGGAGATCATCCCGCATCTGCTAGATCTAAATCGAACAAGATGGTCAATACATGTGTATGAGAACATACGGGGTGGTTGGGGGCCGGCTGGGCTGGCTGGGGTGCGTGCGTGGTTCAAAAGGAAACGCTGGCGAACGTGATATATTTGTGGGATAAAAAATGGGAGGAAACAAAACGAGACTAATCAATGAGCTATGGATATGCCCATCAATTGATGTTAATGCAAGGAGTAGGGATTGCCATGCAACGGCTGCACTAGAGCTATAAATATATGAAAGCTCAACAAAAGAAACTAAGTGGGTGTGCATCCAACTTGCTTGCTGACGAAGACCTAGGGCATTTGAGGAAGCCCATTGTTGTAATATACAAGCCAAGTTCTATAATGAAAAGTTCCCACTAGTATATGAAAGTGAAAAAACAAAAGACTCTCTATCATGAAGATTATGGTGCTACTTTGAAGCACAAGTGTGGTAAAAAGGATAGTAACATTATCCCTTCTCTCTTTTTCTCTCATTTTTTGGGCCTTCTCTTTTTTTTGTCCTTTCGTTTTTTCCTCACTTGGGACAATGCTCTAGAAAATGATGATCATCACACTTCTATTTATTTACAACTCAATGATTACAACTCGATACTAGAACAAAGTATGACCCTATACGAATGCCTCCGGCGGTGTACCGGGATATGCAATGAACCAAGAGTGACATGTATGAAAGGATTATGAATGGTGGCTTTGCCACAAATACTATGTCAACTACATGATCATGCAAAGCAATATGACAATGATGAACGTGTTATGATAAATGGAATGGTGGAAAGTTGCATGGCAATATATCTCGGAATGGCTATGGGAATGCCATAATAGGTAGGTATGGTGGCTGTTTTGAGGAAGATATAAGGAGGTTTATGTGTGAAAGAGCGTACCGTATCACGGGGTTTGGATGCACCGGCGAAGTTTGCACCAACTCTCAATGTGAGAAAGGGCAATGCACGGTACTGAAGAGGCTAGCAATGATATGGAAAGGTGAGAGTGCGTATAATCCATGGACTCAACATTAGTCATAAAGAACTCACATACTTATTGCAAAAATCTACAAGTCATCAGAAACCAAGCACTACACGCATGCTCCTAGGGGGATATATTGGTAGAAAAAGACCATCGCTCGTCCCCGACCGCCACTCATAAGGAAGACAATCAAAGAACACCTCATGATTCAAATTTGTTACATAAAGTTTACCATACGTGCATGCTACGGGACTTGCAAACTTCAACATAATTATTTTTCAAATTCACAACTACTCAACTAGCACAACTTTGATATCACTACCTCCATATCTCTAAACAATCATCAAGCATCAAACTTTTCTTAGTATTCAACACACTCATAAGAAAGTTTTTACTAGTCTTGAATACCTAGCATATTAGGATTATTTAAGTAAATTACCATGCTATTTAAGACTCTCAAAATAATCTAAGTGAAGCATGAGATAATAATAGTTTCTATAAAACAAATCCACCACCGTGCTCTAAAAGATATAAGTGAAGCACTAGAGCAAAAACTATATAACTCAAAAGGTATAAGTGAAGCACATAGAGTATTCTAATAACTTCCAAATCATGCGTGTCTCTCTCAAAAGGTTTGTACAGCAAGGATGATTGTGGTAAACTAAAAAACAAAGACTCAAATCATACAAGACGCTCCAAGCAAAACACATATCATGTGGTGAATAAAAATATAGCTCCAAGTAAAGTTACCGATGGAAGTAGACGAAAGAGGGGATGCCTTCCGGGGCATCCCCAAGATTTAGCTTTTAGGTGTCCTTAGATTATCTTGTGGTTCCATGGGCATCCCCCTGCTTAGTCTCTTGCCACTCCTTGTTCTATAATCCATCAAATCTTTCATCCAAAACTTGAAAACTTCACAACACAAAACTTAAAGTAGAAAATCTCGTGAGCTCCGATAGCGAAAGAAAACAAAACACCACTTCAAGGTACTGTAATGAACTCATTCTTTATTTATATTGGTGTTAAACCTACTGTATTCAAACTTCCCTATGGTTTATAAACTATTTTACTAGCCATAGATTCATTAAAATAAGCAAACAACACATGAAAAACAGAATCTGTCAAAAACAGAACAGTCTGTAGTAATCTGTAGCTGACGCAAAATCTGGAACCCCAAAAATTCTAAAATAAATTGCTGGACGTGAGGAATTTATCTATTAATCACCTTCAAACAGAGTTAACTAAATATCACTTTCCAAATAAAAATGGCAGCAATTCTCGTGAGCGCTAAAGTTTCTGTTTTTTACAGCAAGATTAAAAAGACTTTCCCCAAGTCTTCCGAACGGTTCTACTTGGCACAAACACTAATTAAACACAAAAAACACAACCAAAACAGAGGCTAGATAAATTATTTATTACAAAACAGGAGAAAAAAGCAAGGAATAAAAATAAAATTGGGTTGCCTCCCAACAAGCGCTATCGTTTAACGCCCCTAGCTAGGCATAAAAAGCAAGGATAGATCTAGGTATTGCCATCTTTGGTAGGCAATCCATAAGTGGCTCTCATAATAAATTCATATGGTAATTTTATTTTCTTTCTAGGAAAGTGTTCCATGCCTTTCCTTAACGGAAATTGGAATCTAGTATTTCCTTCCTTCATATCAATAATTGCACCGATCGTTCTAAGGAAAGGTCTACCAAGAATAATAGGACATGAAGGATTGCAATCTATGTCAAGAACAATAAAATCTACGGGCACATAGTTCCTATTTACAACCATAAGAACATCATTAATTCTTCCCATAGGTTTCTTAATAGTGGAATCTGCAAGGTGCAAGTTTAAAGAGCAATCATCAAAATCACGGAAACCTAGCAAATCACACAAAGTCTTCGGAATCGTGGAAACACTAGCACCCAAATCACACAAAGCATAGCATTCGTGATCTTTAATTTTAATTTTAATAGTAGCTTCCCACTCATCATAAAGTTTTCTAGGGATAGAAACTTCCAACTCAAGTTTTTCTTCATAAGATTGCATCAAAGCATCAACGATATGTTTAGTAAAAGCTTTATTTTGACTATAAGCATGAGGAGAATTTAGCCCGGATTGCAACAAGGAAATACAATCTATCAAAGAGCAATTATCATAATTAAATTCCTTGAAATCCAAAATAGTGGGTTCATTAATATTTAAAGTTTTGACTTCTTCAATCCCACTTTTAACAATTTTAGCATTAAGATCTAAAGACTCCGAATTCTTGGAACGCCATCTAGGTAAAGGTGGATCATATTCAATCCCATAATTAGCAAGATTCATATTGCAAAACAAAGATTTAATAGGGGACACATCAATAACTTTTAGATCTTCATCTTTATTATCATGGAAACTAGAAGAACACGCTTTTATAAAGCAATCTTTCTTAGCACGCATCCTAGCGGTTCTTTCTTTGCACTCATCAATGGAAATTCTCGTGGCTTTGAGAGACTCATTGATATCATGCTTAGGTGGAATAGATCTAAGTTTCAAAGAATCAACATCAAGAGAAATTCTATCAACGTTCCTAGCCAACTCATCAATCTTAAGCAATTTTTCTTCAATCAAAGCATTGCAATTCTTTTGCGAAGTAATAAATTTTTTAATATTAGATTCAAAATCAGAGGGCATCTTATTATAATTTCCATAAGAATTGTTGTAGGAATTACCATAATTATTAGAGGAATTACTAGGATACAGCCTAGGATTAAAGTTTCCTCTATATGCGTTGTTACCAAAATTATTCCTACCAACAAAATTCACATCCATAGAGTCATTATTATTCTCAATCAAAATAGACAAAGGCATGTCATTAGGATTAGAAGAAACACTTTTATTAGCAAATAATTTCATAAGATCATCCATCTTTCCACTCAAAACATTAATCTCTTCAATCGCATGCACTTTTTTATTAGTGGAAGATCTTTCGGTGTGCCATTGAGAATAATTAACCATAATATTATCTAGGAGTTTATTAGCTTCTCCTAAAGTGATTTCCATAAATGTGCCTCCCGCGGCCGAATCTAAAAGATTTCTAGAAGCAAAATTCAATTCGGCATAAATTTTTTGTGTAATCATCCACAAATTCAAGCCATGTGTAGGGCAATTACGTATCATTAATTTCATCCTCTCCCAAGCTTGTGAAACATGTTCATGATCAAGTTTCTTAAAATTCATAATAAAGTTTCTAAGAGAGATTGTCTTAGCGGGTGGAAAATACTTAGAGATAAAAGCATCTTTGCACTTATTCCAAGAATCAATACTATTTTTAGGCAAAGACGAAAATCAAGCTTTGGCACGATCACTAAGCGAAAAAGGAAATAGCTTTAATTTAACAATATCATGATCCACATCTTTCTTCTTTTGCATATCACACAAATCAACGAAGCTATTTAGATGGGTAGCGGCATCTTCACTAGGAAGGCCGGCGAATTGATCTTTCATGGCAAGATTCAACAAAGCAGCATTGATTTCACAAGATTCAGTATCGGTAAGAGGAGCAATCGGAATGCTAAGGAAACCATTGTTGTTGGTATTGGTGAAGTCACACAATTTAGTATTATCTTGAGCCATCGTGACAAGCAAGCAATCTAGCACACAAGAAAACAAGAGACGGGCAAAAAGAGGCAAACAGAGAAAGAGAGGGAGGATGGAGAGAGAGAGGGTGAATAAAATGGCAAGGGTGAAGGAAAACGAGAGGCAAATGGCAAATAATGTAATGCGGGAGATAAGGGTTTGTGATGGGTACTTGGTGTGTTGACTTTTGCGTAGACCTCCCTGGCAACGGCGCCAGAAATCCTTCTTGCTACCTCTTGAGCACTTGCGTTGGTTTTCCCTTGAAGAGGAAAGGGTGATGCAACAAAGTAGCGTAAGTATTTCCCTCAATTTTTGAGAACCAAGGTATCAATCCAGTAGGAGGCCACGCATGAGTCCCTCGCACCTACACAAACAAATATATCCTCGCAACCAACGCGATAAGAGGTTGTCAATCCCTACACGGTCACTTACGAGAGTGAGATCTGATAGATATGATAAGATAATATTTTTGTTATTTTTATGATAAAGATGCAAAGTAAAATAAATGACAAAGGAAATAACTAAGTATTGGAAGATTAATATGATGGAAAATAGACCCAAGGGCCATAGGTCTCACTAGTGGCTTCTCTCAAGAGCATAAGTATTCATGATGCGTAAACAAATTGCTGTTGAGCAATTGACAAAATTGAGCATAGTTATGAGAATATCTAGGTATGATCATGTATATAGGCATCACGTCCGAGACAAATAGACCGACTCCTGCCTGGATCTACTACTATTACTCCACACATCGACCACTATCCAGCATGCATCTAGAGTATTAAGTTCAAGAGAACAGAGTAACGCTTTAAGCAAGATGACATGATGTAGAGGGATAAACTCATGCAATATGATATAAACCCCATCTTGTTATCCTCGATGGCAACAATACAATACGTGCCTTGCTGCCCCTACTGTCATTGGGAAAGGACACCGCAAGATTGAACCCAAAGCTAAGGACTTCTACCATTGCAAGAAGGATCAATCTAGTAGGCCAAACCAAACTGATAATTTGAAGAGACTTGCAAAGATAACCAATCATACATAAAAGAATTCAGAGAAGATTCAAATATTGTTCATAGATAAACTTGATCATAAACCCACAATTCATCGGTCTCAACAAACACACCGCAAAAGAAGATTACATCGAATAGATCTCCACAAGAGAGGGGGAGAACTTTGCATTCAGATCCAAAAAGAGAGAAAAAGCCATCTAGCTAATAACTATGGACCCGTAGGTCTGAGGTAAACTACTCACACTTCATCAGAGAGGCTATGGTGTTGATGTAGAAGCCCTCTGTGATCGATGCCCCCTCCGACGGAGCTCGGGCACTACTAGGGAAAAGCCTATACACAGAATTTTACCAGTAGCGTTGTACAAAATCAAGCGCTGTTGGTAGCAGCGCGCGTAAATAAACCGTGCTACTGCTATCACTTTAGCAGTAGCACGTACTAGCGAAAAGCGCTGCTGCTACATTTGAACTAGGCGCACATGGCTAGCCCAACCTAGCAGTAGCGCGTATAATGGCCCAGCGCTACTGCTAATCTCCTTAGCTGCAGCGCGCTTACGTGTAAAGCACTGCTGCTAACGGAAATAAAATAAAGTGAAAAACAAGTAGAAAAGTAAATGAAAATGGAAGAAATAGAAAAAGGAGAAAGGGAAAAAAATAAAATGTAAAGAAAAATAAAAGAAAAAAGGGAAAAAAGGAGAAAGGAATAGCAGTAGCGGATTCTGCAGAAAATCGCTATAGCTACAGCGTGTATTCCAGAACACGATGTAGCTAACGTAGCAGTAGCGCCCTTTCTGGAACGCGCTACTGGTACTTCTGACTTAACCACGCGGTTCGTCCTTCCCCACGGCCACTTCATCCCCCAAATCAACTCCACTCTCACCGCCGCCGTCGCCCCTCGGCCGCCGCGCGCTCTCCCCACGCCGCCCCTGACCCCAGATTCAACGCCGGCCCCGCCCCTGACCTCAACGCCGCCCAGGACGCCGCCCCCGACCCTGACCTCAACGCCGCCCCGAACGCCGCCCCCGCCCCCCCCCTCGACCTCAACACCGCCCCGGAGCCCTGACCACGACCTCGACGCCGCCTGCCCCTCCCTCGTCGCAGGCACCCGAGGTGAGCACGCCTGCTCCTCCCTCTCCCCTACCTCTGCCTAGGGTTTCTACCTCCATCAAATTAGTTAGGGTGGAAACGAATCGGACGCGGATGCGGCTCAAATGAGTTAGGGTTCATGTAAGGGTGGAAACGAATCAAATATCTAAGATGAATCATAAAACGAGTAAAATTTGACCACTTATTTCACTTTATAGTTGGATAATTGGAATATCCGCTACCACTTTCCACCCCTATAGGTTCATCAAATTAGATGGTAATTAGGGCAGTAGTTCTTAGGTACTAATTAGTTAGTAAGAACTAGGTACTAATTAGGTACTAGAATATTTTTATTTATAGTAAGTTTATTTTTAGTAAGAACTAGTTGAATTAATAGAACTACTTAGTAAGAACTTGTTGCTATTTTTTTAGTTAAAGAAATTTTCCCGCATCAACGTGGACGATGCCTATCCCGCATCCTCGTCGTCGAGTCGGCGGAGGACGACACCTGCTTGACCAGATGGGCCATGTCCGGGACTGGGCTCTGCCGGGGTGGTACTGGGAGGCGCTACCTACCGGGGGGCGCAGGTTGGTGAGGAGCCAGCCTGTCGTTGACCCGAACCTTCTTTGGCAGCGGTCGCGTGGGCCAGTGACGGTTCACAGGCTCGAGGACTCCGCAGAGGTGGTGCGTCACCGTGTTAGTAAGGAGGACGCGCACGTCCGTCGCTACTTGTTTGCGTTGGAGCACAGGTTCTCCAATACCTGGCAGGTTCTCCAGGGATCTCACTGGAGCTATGATCCCATGATGGTTCCTTCTCTGTGGGTGTCCACCGCCCGCGCCGATACCCGTCGTGTGCTAGGGTTTTAGTTGTACTAGTGATGTTATATGTATGACACTATTCGGGATGTATTAGTGATAATATTCAACGATGTACGGACGCATGAGATGATTTACTTTTGCTTATTGAATGCATGCTAATTTGAGTCTTATAAGATATTTTGAAATGTATATCTTGTGTTGCTCAATATCCAAGTGGCCGGTCATGTTTGCAGGTTACACCTCCGAGTGGCCTATGTTTTGTCGGAGTGTTGATTCATTTCCGTTCCGGCAAATTTCAGGCGCTCGATATATCATATTTTAGCAAAGGTCATGCCGGATTTTTCCGTGAATTTTGGCATGACTTTTGCCAGAATATGTAGGAAATATCGAGTGCCCCGGATTTGTGTGTTGAGTATCCTGGTAGTTGTCTTCTATCAATTTTCAATTAATGTTTTAACTATGAACATAGGAAATGTCTGACGACAAAAAGGATTTCGGTATTTGCAAATACTGCGAAGACGAGCGCGGCCTGTGTGACGGAATCTTCCTAGATGATGATAGGCGCTTCAGCATCAAGCTGGACGAGAACTTCGAAGTGGATACAGTAAGTCACAACGACAAGTCTTTTTTCGTAATTAAGCATGACATCTGCTTCATTTGCTTCAACTTATATTTTTTTTACTATTCTACTAGCGTATCCCCTGCCATGCAAGAGTTTTTGTATTGGATAAGATAGGTTTCTGTCATACTATGGAGGTAAAGAAAGTTTATTTGAAGACCGAGCATGGTTATATTTTCCACGCAAAATTATACAATTCAGACGACTACACCTATTTTGGATGCAAAACATGGCAAGCAGTATGCAAGACTTATGCATTTCAGCCTGATATGGTTATCAGCTTTGATATTCGTCCGGAAGATGATATTGAAGGTAATACCGACATCTGGGTCGATGTGCAGACGCCTCCAGTTACACCAAAATGTAAGTTTCTCAACCATATTTATGTCTTTGATATTGTTTATTAAAAATAGTTGACAACTAATTTGTATTGTCAGCTTATTTCGGTGCAAGCAAACATGTCCAGCGCTTGGTAGACAGGACCTACTACTGTCCCGGGGCTGAACTAAACTGCGAGGAGCTAAGTCATTATGTTTCATGGCTTGAGGATCTTGATACCGTCAAGACAAATTTTCTTCCCGGACTTAGAAATCTTAGTACTGAAAACATGCGACCAATAGTGTTCGTCATGAACTACGGTCACATCTATTTAGGAAGGATGGTAATATTTTTACTATTTGTCCTCAGTGCATCTTTTCCATACATTATTTGTGAAGCTAAACTTCATTGCTAAGTATGTGACCATACGATGTTCTTCAACAGGGACCCCCGATGAATGTTGTGCCTTATGGGATCGAGACTAAAGGTACCATGAGTATTATTAGCTTACGGCCAAGATATCCTACATGTTACTTTAGTGCATTCAAGATCAGCGATGAATGCTTAATAGTGCAAGACTGGACCAGATATGTGATGGGGGAGCGCAGACAAGTACTAGGGGGCAGCAAACAGATGTGCTAGCCAAAATTAGGAGACAGGTTCATCTGCATGCTCCAACTTGATCAAGGAGGAGAGCTACACATGTGTTATGTTGTTGTACCTAAGAGAGAGCAGCAGGAGTGATTAGCTAGAAATGAGTTTGAGGATGATGATGTGCTACACTATTACTATGATGATAAAATAGCTAGTGTTGGTGGTAATGACTGATGATTATTATTAGCTAGTGTTATTGGTGATTAAATAAATATTGTTGGTGCTAATGATTATGATGATGATTAAATAGCTTGTGCTGGCGGATTAGATTCAAGTGGAGGCAACATGTGGTGCACATCGAAAGTACTACTAGTCCAAACTAGATCAAGTTTGGATTAGTAGTATACTTTTGACATGCACCACATATTGCCTCCACTTGAACCTAATCCACCTTCATTTGACACACTGTTATGGACATAATGATGTAAACCTCATAACTAGTATTGTACCAATATTTGTACGATGGCGCATAAATACACTAAAAATAAAAAAAATAAAAAAACAATACTAGTAGCGATGGAAAGAAAACACGCTGCCAGTAGTTACATTAGCAGCAGCGTGGGAGTGAACAAGCGCTGCAGCTATTTGTCCTAGCAGTAGTGCGTGCGGCACGCGTTACTGCTAAGCAATAGCTGTAGCGCCTTATTAGTAGCACGCCTACCCGCGCTACTATTGAGCACAAAACCAGCGCTACTGCTAGGGTTTTCCCTAGTAGTGGGGAAAAGGCCCCAAGATGGGATCTCGTGGATACAGAAAGTTACGGCGGTGGAATTAGGGTTTTGGCTCAGTATCTGGTAGTTTGGGGGTACGTAGGTATATATAGGAGGAAGGAGTACGTCGGTGGAGCGACAGGAGGGCCACGAGGGTGGAGGGCGCGCCTGGGAGGGGGGGTAGGCGCCCCCCCCAACCTCGTGGCCTCCTGGTTGATGTCTTGACGTAGGTTCCAAGTCCTCTGGATCACGTTCGTTCCGAAAATCACGTTCCCGAAGGTTTCATTCCGTTTGGACTCCGTTTGATATTCTTTTTCTGCGAAACTCTGAAATAGGCAAAAACAGCAATTCTGGGCTGGGCCTCCGGTTAATAGGTTAGTCCCAAAAATAATATAAAAGTGTATAATAAAGCCCAATAACGTCCAAAACAAAATATAATATAGCATGGAACAATCAAAAATTATAGATACGTTGGAGACGTATCGGCCGTCACCCCGGCCGCGACGCGCCCTTTCAGGCGCCTTTCTCAGACGGAGCAGCTCGAGCACTGGTGCTTGGGGCTTTGCTTTAACTGTGATGCGCCCTATGCCCCGGGCCATGTCTGCCCGCGCCTCTTCTACTTGGAGATGACCGAGGAGACCGAGGAGGACACACCAAAGGATGGCCTCGGCGACCTAGCCGCCGCGGAGCTCGCACCTGCACCCGCGCCCGCTCTGGCGACGACCCTCGCCGTCTCGCTCCACGTGCTGGCCGGCATCCGTGATGAACGGACGATGCTTTTACCAGTCATGATCCATGGCGAGCGTCTGGTGGCCCTCCAGGACACAGGCTCCACGCATAACTTCCTACCGGAGACCACCATGCAGCGCCTCGCGCTACAGCCGGCAGGCGGGGAGCAGCTATGGGTCACCGTCGCTAATGGTGACCGTCTACGCTGCCATGGGCTCGCCCACGATGTACCCATCGCTATCGGTGACAAGCACTTCACCATCACATGCGCCGGCATTGATTTGGGCTTCTTCGACTTCATCCTCGGCGTCGACTTCTTGCGGACTCTCGGTCCCATCCTTTGGGACCTCGATGCCCTGACGATGACCTTATGGTGTCTCGGGCGCCGCGTCCACTGGGAGGGCATTGGGGGCACCCCGGCGTCGCACCCGCTTCAGCTGGCCGTGGCCACCACCGAGGCCGAGCACCCGCTGTTGGACCACCTCCTGCAGCAGCACCGTGATCTCTTTGAGTAGACGCAGGGCCTTCCACCGGCCCGAGTCTAAGACCACCGTATTCACCTCCTGCCGGGCTCAGCACCGGTGGCCGTACGGCCCTACCGGTATCCTCATCTGTAGAAGGACGAGTTGGAGCGGCAGTGTGCACTCATGCTTGCCGCATGCATCATCCAGATCTCCACGTCGCCATTCACTACGCCGGTCCTCCTCGTTCGCAAGTCGGACGGCACGTGGCGTTTTTGCATCGACTACCGCGCCCTTACTACTCTCACACTTAAGGATAAGTTCCCTATCCCGGTGGTCAATGAGCTTCTCGATGAGCTGCATGGGGAGCGCTTCTTCACCAAGCTGGATCTCCGGTCGGGGTATCATCAGGTGCGCATGCACCCAGACGACATTGCCAAGACGGCGTTTCAGACTCATCACGGCCACTTCGAGTTCTTGGTGATGCCTTTTGGCCTCTCAAACGCCCCGGCTACCTTTCAGGCTTTGATGAACGATGTCCTCCGGCCCTACTTACGTCGGTTTGTCCTCATTTTCTTTGACGACATTCTTATCTACAACGCCTCTTGGGCAGAGCACCTCCCGCATGTGGCCATCGTCTTCAACGAGCTTCGGGCGCATCATCTTCATCTTAAGCGCTCGAAGTGCTTGTTCGGGACGCCTTCTGTCGCTTACCTTGGTCACGTCATCTCGGCCAAGGGGGTGGCCATGGATGCCGACTAGGTGGCGACCGTCGCCGCCTAGCTGATTCCGCAGTCTCCGCGGGCTCTTCGAGGCTTTCTGGGCCTTGTGGGGTACTACCAGAAATTCATCCGGGAGTTTAGCCTCATCGCGGCCCCGCTCACGCGCCTTCTCCATCGCGATGCCTTCTCTTGGGATGAGGAGGCCACCACAACGTTCGAGGCCCTCAAGGGGGCCCTCACGAGGGGTCCCGTCCTGCAGATGCCTGATTTCGACATCGACTGTGACGCCTCCAGTGCGGGGTTCGGTGCAATCCTTCATCAGGGCGATGGACCCCTCGCCTTCTTCAGCTGGCCCTTTGCCGCCCGCTATCTTAAGCTGGCAGCCTATGAGCGCGAGCTCATTGGCTTGGTATAGGCGGTGCCTCACTGGTGGCCCTATCTTTGGGGTCGATCCTTATGGTGAAGGAAATATGCCCTAGAGGCAATAATAAAGTTATTATTTATTTCCTTATATCATGATAAATGTTTATTATTCATGCTAGAATTGTACTAACCGGAAACATAATACATGTGTGAATACATAGACAAACAGAGTGTCACTAGTATGCCTCTACTTGACTAGCTCGTTAATCAAAGATGGTTATGTTTCCTAACCATGGACAAAGAGTTGTTATTTGATTAACAGGATCACATCATTAGTTGAATGATCTGATTGACATGACCCATTCCATTAGCTTAGCACCCGATCGTTTAGTATGTTGCTATTGCTTTCTTCGTGACTTATACATGTTCCTATGACTATGAGATTATGCAACTCCCGTTTGCCGGAGGAACACTTTTTGTGCTACCAAACGTCACAACGTAACTGGGTGATTATAAAGGAGCTCTACAGGTGTCTCCAAAGGTACATGTTGGGTTGGCGTATTTCGAGATTAGGATTTGTCACTCCGAATGTCGGAGAGGTATCTCTGGGCCCTCTCGGTAATGCACATCACTTAAGCCTTGCAAGCATTGCAACTAATGAGTTAGTTGCGGGATGATGTATTACGGAACGAGTAAAGAGATTTGCCGGTAACGAGATTGAACTAGGTATTGGATACCGACGATCGAATCTCAGGCAAGTAACATACCGATGACAAAGGGAACAGCGTATGTTGTTATGCGGTCTGACCGATAAAGATCTTCGTAGAATATGTAGGAGCCAATATGGGCATCCAGGTCCCGCTATTGGTTATTGACCGGAGACGTGTCTCGGTCATGTCTACATTGTTCTCGAACCGTAGGGTCCGCACGCTTAACGTTACGATGACAGTTATAATGAGTTTATGCATTTTGATGTACCGAAGTTAGTTTGGAGTCCCGGATGTGATCACGGACATGACGAGGAGTCTCGAAATAGTCGAGATATAAAGATTGATATATTGGATGACTATATTCGGACACCGGAAGGGTTTCGAAGAAGTATCGGATAAAACCGGAGCACTGGGGGGTTATCGGAACCCCCCGGGGGGTTAATGGGCCTCATGGGCCTAATGTGGAGAAGAGGAAGGGGCTGCCAGGGTAGGCCGCACGCCCCCTCTCCCCCTAGTCCGAATTGGACAAGGAGGGAGGGGCGGTGCCCCCCCCCTTTCCTATTCTCCCTCCACCTCTCCTAGTTGGACAAGGATTGGGAGGGGAGTCCTACTCCCGGTAGGAGTAGGACTGCTCCTGCATGCCACCATAGGGCCGGCCGCACCCCCCCCTTGGATCCTTTATATACGGGGGCAGGGGGCACCTCTAGACACACAAGTTGATCCACGTGATCGTTCCATAGCCGTGTGCGGTGCCCCCTGCCACCATATTCCACCTCGGTCATATCGTTGTAGTGCTTAGGCGAAGCCCTGCGTCGGTAGAACATCATCATCGTCACCACGCCGTCGTGCTGTCGAAACTCATCCCCGAAGCTTTGCTGGATCGGAGCCCGGGGAGCGTCATCGAGCTGTACGTGTGCTAAGAACTCGGAGGTGCCGGAGTAACGGTGCTTGGATCGGTCGGATCGGGAAGACGTACGACTACTTCCTCTACGTTGCGTCAACGCTTCCGTTGCGGTCTACGAAGGGTACGTAGACAACACTCTCCCCTCTCATTGCTATGCATCACCATGATCTTGCGTATGCGTAGGAATTTTTTTGAAATTACTGCGTTCCCCAACAGTGGCATCCGAGCCTAGGTTTTATGTGTTGATGTTATATGCACGAGTAGAACACAAGTGAGTTGTGGGCGATATAAGTCATACTGCTTACCAGCATGTCATACTTTGGTTCGGCGGTATTATTGGATGAAGCGGCCCGGACCTACATTACGCGTACGCTTACGCGAGACCGGTTCTCCCGACGTGCTTTGCACATAGGTGGCTTGCGGGTGACAGTTTCTCCAACTTTAGTTGAACCGAGTGTGGCTACGCCCGGTCCTTGCGAAGGTTAAAACAGCACCAACTTGACAAACTATCGTTGTGGTTTTAATGCGTAGGTAAGATTGGTTCTTGCTTAAGCCCGTAGCAGCCACGTAAAACTTGCAACAACAAAGTAGAGGACGTCTAACTTGTTTTTGCAAGGCATGTTGTGATGTGATATGGTCAAGACGTGATGAGATATAAGTTGTTGTATGAGATGATCATGTTTTGTTGAAAGTTATCAGCAACTAGCAAAATCCTTATGGTTGTCTCTCTATTGCATGAGATGCAAGCGTCCAATAATTGCTTTACTTTATCGCTATGCGATAGCAATAGTTGCAAGAGCAATTGTTGGCGAGACGACCACGTGACGACACATTGATATAGATCAAGATGATGGAGATCATGGTGTCATGCCAGTGACGATATAGATCATGACAGTACTTTGGAGATGGAGATCAAAGAAGCAAGATGATGATGGCCATATCATGTCACATATTTTGATTGCATATGATGTTTATCTTTTATACATCTTATTTTTGCTTAGTTTGACGGTAGCATTTTAAGATGATCTCTCACTAATTTTCAAGAAGTGTTCTCCCTGAGTATGCACCGTTGCAAAAGTTCTTCGTGCTGAGACACCACGTGATGATCGGGTGTGATAGGCTCTACGTTCAAATACAACGGGTGCAAAACAGTTGCACACGCGGAATACTCAGGTTATACTTGACGAGCCAAGCATATACATATATGGCCTCGGAACACGGAGACCGAAAGGTCGAGCGTGAATCATATAGTAGATATGATCAACATAGTGATGTTCACCAATGAAACTACTCCATCTCACATGATGATCGAACATGGTTCAGTTGATTTGGATCACGTGATCACTTAGAGGATTAGAGGGATGTCTATCTAAGTGGGAGTTCTTAAGTAATATGATTAAATTGAACTTAAATTTATCATGAACTTAGTCCTGGTAGTATTTTGCAAATTATGTTGTAGATCAATAGCTCGCGTTGTTGCTTCCCTGTGTTTATTTTGATATGTTCCTAGAGAAAATTGTGTTGAAAGATGTTAGTAGCAATGATGCAGATTGGATCCGTGATCTGAGGTTTATCCTCATTGCTGCACAGAAGAATTATTTCCTTGATGCACCGCTAGGTGACAGACCTATTGCAGGAGCAGATGCAGACGTTATGAACGTTTGGCTAGCTCAATATGATGACTACTTGATAGTTTAGTGCACCATGCTTAATGGCTTAGAATCGGGACTTCAAAGACGTTTTGAACGTCATGGACCATATGAGATGTTCCAGGTGTTGAAGTTAATATTTCAAGCAAATACCCGAGTTGAGAAATATGAAGTCTCCAACAAGTTCTATAGCTAAAAGATGGAGGAGAATCGCTCAACTAGTGAGCATGTGCTCAGATTGTCTGGGTACTACAATCGCTTGAATCAACTGGGAGTTAATCTTCCAGATAAGATAGTGATTGACAGAATTCTCTAGTCACCATCACCAAGTTAGTAGAACTTCGTGATGAACTATAATATGCAAGGGATAACGGAAACAACTCCCAAGCTCTTCGTGATGCTGAAATCAACGAAGGTAGAAATCAAGAAAAACATCAAGTGTTGATGGTTGACAAGACCACTAGTTTCAAGAAAAGGGCAAAGGGAAGAAGGGGAACTTCAAGAAGAACGACAAGCAAGTTGCTGCTCAAGTGAAGAAGCCCAAGTCTGATCCTAAGCCTGAGACTAAGTGCTTCTACTGCAAAGGGACTGGTCACTAGAAGCGGAACTACCCCAAGTGATTGGCGGATAAGAAGGATGGCAAAGTAAACATAAGTATATTTGATACACATGTTATTGATGTGTACTTTACTAGTGTTTATAGCAACCCCTTAGTATTTGATGCTAATTCAGTTGCTAAGAGTGGTAACTCGAAACGGGAGTTGCAGAATGAACAGAGACTAGTTAAGGGTGAAGTGACGATGTGTGTTGGAAGTGGTTCCAAGATTGATATGATCATCATCGCACACTCCCTATACTTTCGGGATTAGTGTTGAACCTAAATAAGTGTTATTTGGTGTTTGCGTTGAGCATGAATATGATTTGATCATGTTTATTGTAATACGGTTATTCATTTAAGTAAGAGAATAAATTTTTGTTCTGTTTACATGAATAAAACCTTATATGGTTGCACACCCAATGAAAATGGTTCATTGGATCTCGATCATAGCAATACACATATTCGTAATATTGAAACCAAAAGATGCAAAGTTAATAATGATAGTGCAACTTATTTGTGGCACTGCCGTTTAGGTCATATTGGTGTAAAGCACATGAAGAAAATCCATGCTGATGGGCTTTTGGAATCACTTGATTATGAATCAGTTGGTGCTTCCGAACCATGCCTCGTAGGCAAGATGACTAAGACTCCATTCTCCGGAACAATGGAGCGAGCAACAGATTTGTCGGAAATCATACATACTAATGTATGTGGTCCGATGAATATTGAGGCTCATGGCAGGTATCATTATTTTCTGATCTTCACAGATGATTTGAGCAGATATAAGTATATCTACTTGATGAAACACAAGTCTGAAACATTTGAAAAGTTCAAAGAATTTCAGAGTGAAGTGGAGAATCATCGTAACAAAAATAAAAGTTTCTACGATATGATCGCAGAACATGAATATTTGAGTTACGAGTTTGGTCTTCAATTAAAACAATGTGGAATAGTTTCACAAATTCATGCCACCTGGAATACCATAGCATAATGGTGTGTCCAAACGTCATAACCGTACTTTATTGGATATAGTGCAATCTATGATGTTTCTTACCGGTTTACCACTAAAGTTTTGGGGTTATGCATTAGAGACAGCTGCATTCACGTTAAATAGGGCACCATCTAAATCCGTTGAGACGACACCGTGTGAACTATGGTTTGGCAAGAAACCTAAGCTGTCGTTTCTTAAAGTTTGGAGTTGCGATGCTTATGTGAAAAAGTTTCATCTCGATAAGCTCAAACTCAAATCGGAGAAATATGTCTTCATAGGATACCCAAAGGAGACAGTTGGGTACACCTTCTATCACAGATCCGAAGGCAAGACATTCGTTGCTAAGAATGGATCCTTTCTAGAGAAGGAGTTTCTCTCGAAAGAAGTGAGTGGGAGGAAAGTAGAAAACTTGATAAGGTAATTGTACCTTCTCCCTTATTGGAAAATAGTTCATCATAGAAATCTGTTCCTGTGACTACTACACCAATTAGTGAGGAAGCTAATGATGATGATCATGTAACTTCAGATCAAGTTACTACCGAATCTCGTAGGTAAACCAGAGTGAGATCCGCACCAGAGTGGTACGGTAATCCTATTCTGGAGGTCATGTTACTTGACCATGACGAACCTACGAACTATGAGGAAGCGATGATGAGCCCAGATTCCGATAAATGGCTTGAGGCCATGAAATCTGAGACGGGATCCATGTATGAGAACAAAGTGTGGACTTTGGTTGACTTGCCCGATAATCGGCAAGCCATAGAAAATAAATGGATCTTCAAGAGGAAGACGGACACTGATAGTAGTGTTACTATCTACAAAGCTAGAATTGTCGCAAAAGGTTTTCGACAAGTTCAAGGTGTTGACTACGATGAGAGTTTCTCACTCGTATCTATGCTTAAGTCTGTCCGAATCATGTTAGCAATTGTCGCATTTTATGAAATCTGGCAAATGGATAAACAAAACTGCATTCCTTAATGGATTTATTAAAGAAGAGTTGTATATGATGCAACCAGAAGGTTTTGTCAATCCTAAAGGTGCTAACAAAATATGCAAGCTCCAGCGATCCATCTATGGACTGGTGCAAGCATCTCGGAGTCAGAATATACGCTTTGATAAGTTGATCAAAGGATATAGTTTTATACAGACTTGCGGTGAAGGCTGTATTTACAAGAAAGTGAGTGAGAGCACTACAGCATTTCTGATAAGTATATGTGAATGACATATTGTTGATCGGAAATAATGTAGAATTATTCTGCAAAGCATAAAGGAGTGTTTGAAAGGAGTTTTTCCAAGAAAGACCTCGAAGAAACTACTTACATATTGAGCATCAAGATCTATAGAGATAGATCAAGACGCTTGATAAGTTTTTTCAATGAGTACATACCTTGACAAGATTTTGAAGTAGTTCAAAATGGAACAGTCAAAGAAAGAGTTCTTGCCTGTGTCATAAGGTGTGAAATTGAGTAAGACTCAAAGCCCGACCACGGCAGAAGATAGAAAGAGAATGAAAGTCATTCCCTATGCCTCAGCCATAGGTTCTATAAAGTATGCCATGCTGTGTACCAGATCTATTATATACCCTACACTGATTGGCATGGGAGTACAATAGTGATCTAGGAGTAGATCACTGGACAGCGGTCAAAATTATCCTTACTGGAATAAGGATATGTTTCGTCGTAAAGGGTTACGTCGATGCAAGTTTTGACACTGATCCAGATGACTCTAAGTCTCAATCTAGATACATATTGAAAGTGGGAGCAATTAGCTAGAGTAGCTCCATGCAGAGCATTGTTGATATAGAAATTTGCAAAATACATGCGGATCTGAATGTGGCAGACCCGTTGACTAAACTTCTCTCACAAGCAAAACATGATCACTTTTTGGGTCTTAATCACATAGTGATGTGAAGTAGATTATTGAATCTAGTAAACCCTTTGGGTGTTAGTCACATGGAGATGTGAACCAATCACATAAAGATGTGAACTATTGATGTTAAATCACATGGTGATGTGATCTAGATTATTGACTCTAATACAAGTGGGAGACTGAAGGAAATATGCCCTAGAGGCAATAATAAAGTTATTATTTATTTCCTTATATCATGATAAATGTTTATTATTCATGCTAGAATTGTATTAACCGGAAACATAATACATGTGTGAATACATAGACAAACAGAGTGTCACTAGTATGCCTCTACTTGACTAGCTCGTTAATCAAAGATGGTTATGTTTCCTAACCATGGACAAAGAGTTGTCATTTGATTAAACGGGATCACATCATTAGATGAATGATCTGATTGACATGACCCATTCCATTAGCTTAGCACCCGATCGTTTAGTATGTTGCTATTGCTTTCTTCGTGACTTATACATGTTCCTATGACTATGAGATTATGCAACTCCTGTTTGCCGGAGGAACACTTTGTGTGCTACCAAACGTCACAACGTAACTGGGTGATTATAAAGGAGCTCTACAGGTGTCTCCAAAGGTACATGTTGGGTTGGCGTATTTCGAGATTAGGATTTGTCATTCCGAATGTCGGAGAGGTATCTCTGGGCCCTCTCGGTAATGCACATCACTTAAGCCATGCAAGCATTGCAACTAATGAGTTAATTGCGGGATGATGTATTACAGAATGAGTAAAGAGACTTGCCGATAACGAGATTGAACTAGGTATTGGATATCGACGATCGAATCTCAGGCAAGTAACATACCGATGAAAAAGGGAACAACGTATGTTGTTATGCGGTCTGACCGATAAAGATCTTCGTAGAATATGTCGGAGCCAATATGGGCATCCAGGTCCCACTATTGGTTATTGACCGGAGACGTGTCTCGGTCATGTCTAGATTGTTCTCGAACCGTAGGGTCCGCACGCTTAACGTTACGATGACAGTTATAATGAGTTTATGCATTTTGATGTACCGAAGTTAGTTCGGAGTCCCGGATGTGATCACGGACATGACGAGGAGTCTCGAAATAGTTGAGACATAAAGACTGATATATTGGATGACTATACTCGGACACCGGAAGGGTTCCGGAGAAGTATCGGATAAAACCGGAGCACCGGGGGGTTATCGGAACCCCCGGGGGGTTAATGGGCCTCATGGGCCTAATGTGGAGAAGAGGAAGGGCAGGCCGCGCGCCCCCTCTCCCCCTTGTCCGAATTGGACAAGGAGGGAGGGGCGGCGCCCCCCCCCCCTTTCTTCTTCTCCCTGCACCTCTCCTAGTTGGACAAGGATTGGGAGGGGAGTCCTACTCCCGGTAGGAGTAGGACTCCTCCTGCGCGCCACCATAGGGCCGGCCGCACCCCCCCCCTTGGATCCTTTATATACGGGGGCAGGGGGCACCTCTAGACACACAAGTTGATCCACGTGATCATTCCTTAGCCGTGTGCGGTGCCCCCTGCCACCATATTCCACCTTGGTCATATCGTTGTAGTGCTTAGGCGAAGCCCTGCGTCGGTAGAACATCATCATCGTCACCACGCCGTCGTGCTGACGAAACTCATCCCCGAAGCGTTGCTGGATCGGAGCCCGGGGGTGCCGGAGTAACGGTGCTTGGATCGGTCGGATCGGGAAGACGTACGACTACTTCCTCTACGTTGCGTCAACACTTCCGTTGCGGTCTACGAAGGGTACGTAGACAACACTCTCCCCTCTCGTTGCTATGCATCACCATGATCTTGCGTGTGCGTAGGAAATTTTTTGAAATTACTGCGTTCCCCAACATCTGGATACGTACGGATCACTACAGCCTCAAGTTCGTGCTGGATCAAAGGCCCTCGACTGTACGGCAGCACCAGTGGATCAATAAAACCTTCGGGTTTGACTTCACTATCGAGTACCGTCCGGGTCGCCTTAACACCGTCGCCGACGCCGACACAGACGACGGTACGGCGGAGGGGGCGGCCTTCTGCATCATCACCGGGCCCTCCTTCACCCTCTTCACCGACATCCGGCGAGCGATAGCAGCCACGACCGACGCACTCCTCCTGCAGCAGCAGCTGGCTGCGCGGGAACTAGATGAGCCGTGGCGCCTCACCGACGTCTTGCTCCTTCATGGGCTCCGGGTCTTCGTTCCGGCGCACGACGATCTTCGCCATCAGGTGTTGCGCCTCGCCCACTCGGCGGGCCATGAGGGTGTGCAAAAGACACTCCATCGTCTTCGCGCCGACTTCTACATTCCAAGTGATCGTGACTAGGTACGGTCTTGTGTGACGTGTCAGCACAACAAGACGGAGACTCTACGGCCGGTTGGCTTGCTCCAGCCTTTGGAGGTGCCGTCCCAGGTCTGGGCGGACATCTCCATGGACTTCATCGAGGGCCTCCCCAAGGTGGGCGGCAAGTCCGTCATTCTCACGGTGGTCGACCGCTTCTCCAAGTATGCCCACTTCATCACGCTTGGGCATCCGTACACGGCGGCGTCTGTCGCTCGGGCTTTCTTCGAAGGCATTGTCCGTCTCCATGGGTTCCCATCTTCGATCGTCAATGCTCGGGACCCCGTGTTCATGGGCCATGTGTGGCGCGACCTCTTCCGGTTGGCAGGCGTTAAGCTCCGCCTGAGCACAGCTTTCCACCCTCAGACGAACGGCCAGTCCGAGGTCGTTAACAAGGTGATTGCCATGTATTTACGTTGTGTCACAAGTGATCGCCCTCGCGCATGGGTGGACTGGCTATCATGGGCGGAGTACTGCTACAACACCTCTTATCACTCCGCCCTCCGTGCTACACCTTTTGAGGTGGTTTATGGATGGCCACCACCGCTGATTCTTCCTATTGATCCGTCATTAGAACGGCCCGAGGCGGCCGGTGCTCTTCTGCGGAACAATGACGAGATGCTGGCAGAAGTCTGGCAACGCCTCCTTCAGGCCCAGCAGTTGGCCAAACACTACTACGACGGCAACCATCTCAAGGCGGAGTTCGCGGTGGGCGATTGGGTGTGGTTGCGTCTCCTTCATCGCTCTACGCAGTCCCTGGACTCACGCGCAAAGAATAAGCTGGGTCCTCGCTATGCCGGTCCCTTTGCTATCCTGGAACGCATTGGGAAGGTGGCTTACCGTCTTCAGCTTCCGACAGGTGCGCGGATTCATGATGTCTTCCATGTGGGGCTGCTCAAGCCTTTCCGTGGAGAGCCCCCCGCGGTTCCTCCAGCGCTACCGCCTGTCACCGACGGGCGTCTCCTTCCTGAGCCGGAGAAGGCGTTGAAGGCTCAGCTGCGTCGCGGCTCCTGGTACGTGTTGATTCAGTGGGTTGGACTTTCAAAGGAGCACGCGACTTGGGAGCAGCGCGAGGAGTTCCGCCAACACTACCCCGACTTTCAGCTCGAGGACGATCTGTTTGCGCAGGCGGGGAGAGATATTATGACCGGCCGAACCTACGGCCGTAGGAGGCCCACCGGGCAAGCTTAGCTCGCAAGTTATCTTAGTTTCTATTTCACATCGTGGTTATATATACAACTTGTAGGGCTATTTTGAGATTTAAGCAATAAGACAATTCTGCCCGGCTCCCAGAGGAGCCGGAAACCCTGAACCCTAGCCGCCTCCTGTCTCAGCCGCCGCCGCACCGCAGCAAGGACGGCGCCTCGCCGCCGGCCGCCGCGCTCCAGCCCTCGCCCACCTCCCTCCTTTCCCTACAAGCTACGCCCTAGACCAGGGAGAACCCTAGCTCCTATCATACTCAGAGACAAACGTCAAACTATTTATTTACCAAAGGCAAGTCATTAACATCAACATAGGAGAATTACTCTCCTGATCAATGATGTATCAGTTGTTTCATATTTTGAGGCCCTGTTGATTTATAGTGCAAAACATTGACACCCAGGTTTCAGGCATGCCATGAATAAAATATTATACTTTGGCCAGCAGTGGCATGGAATAAAAGGGAAACTACAAACTCAAAGAAAAAGATGGACAACAAAGCCGCCCAAACAACACAGAAGTAGGCGGTGAAACACAATGACAAGCAAGCACACAAGATAGACAGAGACCGATATACTTTACAGCATAAATGCAGAACAGGGCGATTCATTTTAGGTCGAATATCATCAACAGACAGAGATACAAATTTACGGCAACGGAAGAAAAAAGTTGGCTATTTTGGAAGCAGAAACCAAGTCCATTGCACAAGCAAATTAGCAATAGCGCAGCAGCACCACACTGCAATAGTAGTACAGCTGGGTTGTAAATTATAAACATAACATAGCAGAGTCAGATAAAAAATGGATGGATAGAAGTATCTTATCATAACACAGGTTATAAGCTAGTACCAATGTTATTGACAATAGAAAGATAGATACAACCTTAATGTAAGACCTTTTTGCAGTTTACTACATTGAGTTACAGAGAGAGTAGATAGATAGAGACGGGCCAAGCGAGGCATATTCTCAGTTGGGCAGCAAGCTTGATCCCTTGTGCCATCCAGTCTTCCTCAAGCAGCGTCATCTTTGAGAATCACTCAATCACAAGAGCTTCAACGAGCGCATCATCTTGGTCAGGAACATATGGACGATAACCGTCTGCATCCCTCAGCCTGTCCTCCGGGGTGGCAATCTGAATTCCAGTAAAATCCATCCTCTTCCATTGTTCGGCAACGTACTCATTCGCCTTTTCCCTGTTGGAAATGAGCTCTTCATCGACCTCGAAGTAGCCCTTGTCCCGCACAGACACTAAGACCTGCTGCCGGTACTCTTCGAAATCGTCGTCCATCTTCTTGAAAAGCTCTACACTGTCAGCGTGGGCACGCTTCCTTTCCTCAATCCACTCCGGAGGGAAATACTCTGCCAGATCGTCCAGGTAATCGGCGCTGGGGTGTTGCTCCGGCTTCAGCGCAATTATGGTCCTGATCTCGGCTTTCGACAGCCGAACCTTGC